>NW_027505128.1:0-276078 GCF_021521415.1 Bidens hawaiensis
AAAACGCCATAAAGGAGACTAACATTCACATATACGGTATATATGTATATGTCCGTATAAGTGTATATGCGTATATGTATGTCCGTATAAGTGTATATGCGTATATTTATGTCCATATAAGTGTATATGGGTATACGTATGTCTGTATAAATGTATAAGCGTATATGTATATATGCGTACCATATATGTATATGTAGCCGTATATGTATATAACGTATATGTATATATGTCGTGTATTATATGTATGTTGTTTACGTATATAGGTCGTGTATGTATATATGTCGTGTATGTATATATGCCATATATAGTGTATGAATGTATGTCGCGTATGTATATATGCCGTATATGTATATAAGACGTGTACGTATGCATGTCGTGTATGACATATATGCATTTATAACGTATGTGTTTATATATAAGTATGACGTATACGGACTAATACAGTATATACACTAGAACAAGGAACCCATTTAATTATGAAAGGTAATGAGTAAACCGAGAAAGACCTAGAAAGAAGAACCGAGGACACAAATGAGCATTAGAGTAGTAGTTAACTTATGTGCCTTATTAAACAGTCAGTCGTACATTGCAAATGAAGGACATAACCATCATCATCAGAAGCAGAACACAGGTGAGCTTCTAGCCCCATTTTCGTTGTTATGTTTTCGGGGCTGTGTGCATACTCAATGTGAAATGTTAATACACTTACCTTAAGTAGTAAGTGCTTTCTATAAATTATTTGTGTGATGGTTATTATATTGAGGTTATGAAAGAGTGTTTGTCGGTGCGTGAACGATCTTCGGATAATGCACGTATCGCCAGGGAAGGTGATCGTTAGTAGATTAATGTGTAGGATGCTGAGTGTGTCCTTATGTATGATGTAAATTGCTTTGTTTACGTTGGTATGTTATATATAATTATTGTATATGAGGTACGTGTAAGCAGGTGTATGCACGGTATGCGGGCTCTACGTCCGGCATAGTAAGTTAGGATGGCAAATCCCTCTAACTTCTATTCGACATAGACGCAGAATGTGATACCGAAGTTAAGGAATGTGGACCATATTCATGTTGTAGATGATAAATGTCAATGTAGATAAGGGTTGTGAACCTTATACGTATTGTAGATAGGAGTCAGCATAGGAAAGGACTGCGGACCTTTAACGTTCTGCAGATGTAATGTGGTAGCATAGGGGAGGACTACGGACCTCGTACGTGCTATGATATAGGTGACAACCTAGGGAAGGGCTTTGGACCTTGTACGTGTTTATGGTATAGGGAAGGACTGCGGGCCTTATACGTGCCATGAATGGTGAACATAGGTAAGTATTGGGGACCTATTACTTGTTCACGACCTTGAGTATAGGTATAGACGGTGGACTATGAACATCCTCTTGGTGGACTGAGGTAAGTGTTAGTGTGCACGTATGTATGTATGTATGTATGTATGTATGTATGTATGTATGAAAGAAAGGTAACAGGTTCATTATAAATATGTATCTTTGGGTATATATATATATATATATATATATATATATATATATATATATATATGTAAGTATGTAAATGTATTGTATGTTGCCTGATTAACTAAAACTCACTCAGCGTAGCTGACTTTTAGTATGCACGCATGTAATAGCTTGAGGCAGCTCGCTTGAGGGTGACACATGGCGTGATCTGAAGAGACTGGCATCTAAAGAAGAATTGTCATGATGTTTTAATATGATGTTTTATGTTATGTTTAAAGACAAGATTTTATATTTTGTAACGAATGTTTGATGTTTTTATATTTCGCGAAAAGTTTTAATTCGCTCTGATATTTAGACCTGTGTTTATGAGTAAATCCAACGTCCAGAGTAGGGCACCGGGACCCAGGCCTTACAAATTAACTAATAAATGGTTTCTCCTTTGGTGTATATAAAGAGAGATAAATATTAACATCATAACTTAATCTCACACACATACAATTTTGTGTGCCTTCTCTCTCCTAAATCGGGTCCCTCTCAAGAACCCTAAAATCATCCTTAGCTATACATCCTAAAGGGGAACTCGATCAAGCTGACAACTATCTCGTATACATCATTCTATGATGCGGTTGCAACTCTCCATGCTATAACAGGTATACATATAAATATAAGTTTATCATATTATTCATGTTTTCCATTATCACCAAGAGGAATTGATCAACATGTCTTATCAAGAGCGATGTTGTTTAATCGGTTCTTCATGGTTTTCCATTAAATTTGGATTTAAACAGGAAGACTTGAATCTAAAGTCTTGATAAACCCTAATTTTGTTTTTATAATGCCTATACTTATTGAAATCGGTTTATATGTAAACAGTTTAAAACTTATTAAAAAAACAAAAAAAAACCCGAAAATCCAATAAAAATCGAGAACTCAAGTGCTGACTGAGAACTCATAACTTGTCCGAGAACTCATAAGTGTTGATCGAGAAGTCATAAGTGTTGATCGATAACTCATAATTTGATTGAGAACTCATTACTAGAATTGAGAACTCATTACAAAACCGAAAGCCAAAACTTTTCTAAATTATACAGGTTACTCTTAACTAATTAAAACTTTTGTAAATACTTTAAACTTAAAAACCTTTTACAAAACATAAAAGCTTTACTTGAATGAATTTTAATGTATCACTTATGCCCAAAGGTGATGTGTTAGATCTACCCCTCATTCAAGTCTAATAACAAAGCTTTTTTTATTTTGCTTACATGATTTAAATGTCTCATTTCTGTCCAAAGGTGACGTGTTACATTTATTTCCAGCAAAGGTAACTCGTGCATAATTAAAATAATTATCTCACTTCTTCCCAAAGGTGATGTGTTACAATTGTTTTGAACACATATACTTAAATAAATTTTAATTCTGCCCAAAGGTGATTTGTTTTTTGTTTAAGTAGAACTTTTAATTATAGTCTATTCGTTTGATGGTAATAATAGGCACATCACATCTTCAATAAAATATAATGATCCTCACATTAATGATCATTCATTAATCTAATAATCATAAATTTTAATATGTATTATTTTAACATCCCATAACGTTACTCACTATAATTTTCTTCTATAAATTACTATCTGATTCAAATCATCCACTCTAATCTCAAACCCAAATATGTTTTGCTTCATAAAGAGTTTCATTAACTTTCTCAAGACATGACCATCTCGCTGCTCCTTCTAATAATAGTAATAAAGAAGAAACCTAGAACATGAAAAATGGATTGATTCAAATATAATGTCTCTTATGATAATCAGTAAACTCATGCTATCAAATATAGTTATTCTGGAATTAGCTAAAACTAATCTAATATCTATAGAATAGTTAAAATAACTCCTAAAATGCATGTGTTCCTTGAAAATTCTAACTATTAAGGTTAAATGACATTACTGTATACATCATAATGTACAATATCATGACCCGTATAATTAAGGGCTCACACATGAAAATAAGTACAGTTTTATAATACATTACATACTAAAATTTTCAATAGTACAATTTGGTGCCTTAAGAACAAATTATAACACTCAGAAGTACCCAAGGAAAATGAGTGTGTTGATCATTAACATATGTACAAGAAAAGAAATGTTTGATACTGGAAAAATATGATGTTATTCAACTCGTTACCACTAAAACCTAAAGGAGGATAATTCTAAGTTTCATAAACAAAATACAAATATTACTTCCATCTTTAAGGTCTCTAAGGAGAAGTCTCATTCAGACATATGTCATTAGATTAGACATAAGCAACAAGACTATCCATAACTAAAATGAACAACCTGTTAAAACTGATAGTTGTATAATATTAATGATATTTAAGTATGTTAATCCTAATATTCCCATTAACACATGATTGGTTGAGTCTACTTCTATACGTTTACCCGAAATCAACAAATAACTAACATGAGTGTTAGTGACAAATTTAAATGTTAAGGTTATTAGAAACCATGGAAAACTGTCTTCTAATTATGCTTTATGATACCTTAAATATTCTAGAGATTAATCAGAATTTAGTATCAGTACATAAGCTACATTATCACAGTTATGAGGTTTGCATAGCCTACTTAAAGTCACTCTTAACTTAAACTTTCATATTATTTGTTATTAATATATGGATTGAAACATTTATAAAATAGAAATAGATAATAATATATACTTTCACAACTTTTGTTATCATACAAATAAAAATTTAACAAAAGACAAATGAGACCTATAAAATTCAGCTATTAAAACCAAATTTCTTGAGAAATCATGACATGGTTGATGAGGGTGATTTTTCATAATCTCATTCTTAGTGATTTTAAATCATGTGTTAGATGCCCTAAACATTACTTGGCTTAAGAAATAAGTATGGTTCCACCAGAATTTATATTTCCCTTACATTCGTGTAACTAATTCAAACATAATATTCAGACATAATTCTTTATCATTTAAAAGACTATCTACTTGTATCTAATCTGTATTCTATGGTCCACGGTCTTACAAAGATCCATTCATATATATTTAATACAATTTCTTCTAAATATGTCTCTAACTTTACTATGACATCTGGGCGTTAATGACATCAAATCAAGTCTAACATATATATAATATATTACCACATCACGTACATCATTGAAACTTCTCTTGTATTCTTCCTATAGATATTAAAGATTAGTAGGAGCTTTAGGTGTCTTAATCATAACATACTAGATTTGCAAGAGGTAGGGAGTGAAAACTTGATAGTATCTCAATTACACCTATTGTACAAGACACTACTCCATCACAACACTATTCTATCAAAACTTATCTCTTTAGAGTTTACTACTACTCTTACAAAAGTTTCATTGTTGCTTAAACGTGGGCAAATTAAGATTTGTTACTAAACTAATCCTCACCAAGAGAAACCACAACAACTTATATTATTAACTTGTTTCTCTGTTAGAATCCGTTGGTCTTTAAATATTGACCCTAAGCATGCTAATTTCCTAAAGGTTTCTAAGGTCAGTGGGAGCAGTAAAGGTCCTTATAGTGACTTGACAAAAGTACAAGAGGCAGGGGAAGGGAGTCATTAAATTTTACTCCAAATTTAACTCCAATTAACCTCGTGTACACCATACTGCACCAACTCTTACACACTTAGAATCCTGAAAATGTAGGGCTCCGTTGCCAGTGCCCTACATTGGACGTTGGATTTACTTATAAACGTAGATCTAAATATCAGAGTTCATTAAAACTTTCGCGGAATAATATAAAACATCGACCATTCGTTACAAAGATACATATATTGTCTTTTAAAACATAACTTAAATTATAACATTCAAAATATCATGAAAATCTTCGGATGCCAGCCTCTTCAATCCAATCATGTGTCCATTTCAAACCAGCTGTCTCAATCTGTTAACTTGCATGCATACTTAAAGTCAGCTACGCTGAGTGAGTTCTAGTTAATCACATAACTTACTTCACATACACATATACGTGCCCAAAGGTACGCATTAAATACATATCCTGTACTTTATTCGTCCATACTTATTTATAGCTAACCTTACATTATAAAGGGCCTTTCACCCTACATACCTTGGATATTATTAGGGTCCGGTACCATCCATCCTCGGATATTATTAGTGTCCGATCTCCCTTCATCCTCGGATATTATTAGGGTCCGGTACCCTCCATCCTCGGATATTATTAGGGTCCGGTCACCCTTTCTTCCATACCTCCATAGCATACTTTTCTACATATTCATAATCGTAAGTTTCATACGTACATACATCATTCATTCTTCATCTTACAACATACATAACATCAAACCATTACCTGACAGTACATGCAATATCCGAAGATCGTTCATGTACCGACAAGAAATCAATCATACATTTCACATAATACATATATGGCATTCACTTATCACTTAGGATTAGTGTATTAACTAATCACATCGATTATGCACACAGCCCCGAAAACATAACAAGGAATGGGGCTAGAAACTCACCTGAATGCGATTACGTTCGCCGTTAATAGTTATTCCTTTCTTGAGCTGTGCACGACTAACTGTATAACAATTACACGTATCAATTAACTTTCACTACACATATCGTCCTTCTACTTTAAGTTCTAGGGGAGGCAGACCCTAGCAGGGTCCAAGGGGCAGAGCCCCTGGCTGGGGTCGAGCTGAAATGACATTAGAATTTTATTTCCATTAACTGTCTTAACACATTTTTCATTAGAAATTTAACTCATTACTTAATTTGCTAACTTAAAAGTTCAGGGCTTCTTTGTAATTAAATCATTCTTTTTCTAAGTCTAGGGACTATTCTGTCATTTTATTAAACTTCTAGTTCGTTACTTGGTTCTTAACGAATTGACTCGTCATAACGAACTGGTCCTTATAACGAATTGAACCCTCTAACGAACTGGTCCTTTGACGAATCACTCCATATAACGAACCAGTCCTTAACGAATCAGTCCATGTAACGAATCAGTCCTTGTAACGAATTGGACCTTCTAATTCGTTATCTCTGTTAACGAATGGTCATAGCGCATTGGAGGTAATTCGTTATTTTTTCCATAGCGAACATGGACACGAAACTAACGCTAGTTCGTTAAGCTTCCATTAACGAATCGCTTGAGGAATCACCACTAGTTCGTTAACTCCTCGTTAATGAATTAGGGTTAGGTCAGAGAATGTCATAAACATTCTCTGACGCCCTAACCTCGTACCTGCCTTTTCCGGCGCCGCCTTTCCGATGCCGCCATTTCCGGAAACCGAGATCTTGCCGGAAAAGCGAGATCTCGCTTATTTCAACACCGCTTTCACCGTTTTTCATCCCGTTCGATCCAGATTTGAGCTAGGCTGACCCCTAAGCTCATCTTAGGTTCGGTTTATACCGAATTCCACCCGGATCTCGTGACTTTAACGGTTTAAGGGTGTCGGCTCGTCGTTTCGTGACTAAAACTTACGGGTTTGGGTTTATACAATATCATACTATCATTACCTCGAGTCGGTGCTCGTTTCCTTGGTGATTTCGGCTAGAGAGAGAAGGAGAAACTAGAGAGAGATCTTAAGTGTGTATTTTAGATGGTGTATGGAATATGTGAAATGAAGGATTAAATGGTGATTATAGTTTATATATTTTGGGTCATGGCCTTAAGCCCATGGTCTTTTCTTCTTTCCTTCTAACCCATGTCCATAACTCATATCCATTTAACCAACACAAGCCCAAATCATACTTTATTTATCTAAACCAATAACGACACACTATAAAATAAACGAAATTTATTTTATTATTATAAACAAAAGTAGGATGTTACAAGTCTTCCCTCCTTAACGAGGTTTCGTCCCTAAAACCTAACTATCACTAAAACAATCCCGGGTGAAACTTGCGCATCTCTTCCTCTGATTCCCAAGTGGCATCCGATCCTTTGCGATGCTTCCATATCACTTTCACTAGGGGCATAACCTTATGACGAAGTTGCTTCTCCTTGCGGTCAACTATCTCGATCGGTTGCTCAATATAGTTTAATTGTTCATCAACCTCAATGTCCATCAATGGCACGTGCGACGTGTCATCAGCAAGACACTTTCTCAGATGAGAGACATGGAAGGTTGAATGAATTCCTTCTAACTCTTCGGGCAAATTCAGCTTATAAGCCACTTCACCCACACGATCCATAATCTTAAACGGTCCAATGTACCTCGGGCTCAACTTCCCTCTCTTTCTAAAACGGATAATTCCTTTCCAAGGCAAGACCTTGAGCATTACATTGTCAGCAAAGTTAAACTCAATCGGTCATCGCCGCTTATCAGCATACGACTTCTGTCTGTCTTGAGCTGCTTTCATTCTTGATTTGATCAGATTGAACTTTGAAGAAGTTTCTTGCACAACTTCTAGGCTTCCCATCTCTTTCTGACCAATCTCCCCCCAACACACCGGGGTTCTACATCGTCTACCGTAAAGCATCTCAAACGGTGGCATACCAATACTTGAATGGTAGCTGTTGTTATAGGAGAACTCTCCTAGATGCAGATGATCATCCCAACTTCCTCCAAAGTCTAAAACACAAGCACGTAGCATATCCTCAAGGGTTTGGATTGTCCTTTCAGACTGTCCATCTATTTGAGGAAGATAAGCCGTACTGATGTTCAATCTCGTTCTTCCAGAATCTCGAAGTGAATAAAGTATCTCTATCAGACACGATCGATAACGACACTCTATGCTTAGATACAACCTCTTTAATGAACAAGCTTGCTAACGTTTCTTACGAGATAGCCTCTCATATAGGCAGAAAGTGAGCACTCTTGGTCAAACGGTCCACAATCACCCAGATGGTATCATGATGCCTAGCTGTACGAGGTAGCTTACTTATGAAATCCATGGTGATGTGTTCCCATTTCCATTCTGGTATCTCTAGAGGCTGCATCTTTCCATAAGGTTTCTGGTGCTCTGCCTTGACTTGCAAGCAAGTTAGGCAGTTACTGATATAATCTACTACATCATTCTTCATATCTAGCCACCAGTAGTCCCTTTTTAAATCTTGATACATCTTAGTGGATCCTGGATGAAATCGAGTATCTTGACTTATGGGCTTCGTCTAAGATTCGACCACTAAGATCTCCATGGCGTGGAATCCACATAAGGTCAAACCTAGTATTAGCACCATGAGTGTTTTCCATCAACTCGTCTTGCTGACCGAAAATCCTTTCATTCTTCACTAGCCCTTCATCTACCAACACCTCTGACTGTACTTAGATGATTTCTTCGAAAAGACTTGAGTTCATAATCAACTAGTATGACTTCACTGTTGCAATGACTTCCTCATTCTTATGACTTAGCGCGTCGGCGACCACATTAGCTTTACCAGGATAGTACTTAATGTCGCAGTCTAATCCTTAATCAACTCCAACCATCTCCTATGTCTCAAGTTCAATTCCTCCTACTCGAAGAAGTACTTTAAACTCTTATGATCTGTATAAATAGTACACTTAGTATCATATAGATAATGCCTCCATATCTTTAAGGCATGCACTGCTGCTGCTACCTCTAAATCATGCGTCGGATAAGTACTCTCATGGACTTTCAACCATCTAGACGCGTAAGCTATCACCTTTCCTCGTTGCATTAACACGTAACCTAACCCACGATGCGAAGCATCAGTATAAACAACCAAATCCTCGTCACCATCGGGTAAAGCAAGGATTGGAGCTTGCTTGAGTCTCTTCTTTAACTCCTGAAAAGCCTCTTCTTGAAACTTACCCCAACTGAATACTATCGACTTTCGGGTCATACCGGTCAACGGTGCGGCTATCTTGGAGAAACCTTCGATGAATCTCCTGTTGTAGCCAGCTAACCCTAAGAAGCTTCATATATCAGTCGGATTCTGTGGAGTCTTCCAATTAGTTATCGCTTCAATCTTAGCTAGGTCCACGGTAATCCCTTCAAGATTAATCACGTGACCTAGAAATTGCACTTCTCGCAACCAGAATGCGCATTTTGAAAACTTAGCATACAACATCTCTTTCTTCAGAGTCTCCAATACCTCTTTCAGATGCTCAGCATGATCAGACTCGCTATTTGAATAAAACAATATATCGTCGATGAAGACAATAACTGACTTATCCAACATTGGCCGACACACCTTATTCATCATGTCCATAAATGTTGCAGGAGCATTTGTTAGACCGAATGACATCACGAGGAACTCGTAGTGTCCATACCGTGTTCGGAACGTTGTCTTAGGGATGTCTGCCTCCTTCACCGTCAGCTGATGATAGCCTGATCTGAGATCTATTCGTGAGAACCAACTTGAACCTTGCAGTTGGTCAAACAGGTCATCAATCCTTGGCAAAGGATATCGATTCTTTACCGTAAGCTTATTCAACTCGCGATAGTCTATGCACATTCTCATGCTTCCATCTTTCTTCTTCATGAATAACACTGGTGCACCCCACGGGGAAACACTTGGTCTAATAAAACCATTATCAAAAGTTCTTGTAGCTGGGACATCAATTCCTTCATCTCAGACGGTGCTAGACGACAAGGCGCTTTCGCGACGGGCTGGGCTCCTGGTATTAAATCTATCTGGAATTCTATCTCTTGCTTCGGTGGCAACCCCGGAAGATCCTCAGGGAATACTTCTGGGTAGTCGCGCACGATAGGAACATCTTTCATTTCTTTCGTCTCTGCCGTAGCGTGGACAACATACGCCAGGTAGGCACCGCACCCTCGCCTTAACTAACCCTCGGCTTTTATCATCAAAATAACATTAAGCCCAGAACTTTCCTTATCGCCGTAAATCATCACCGCATTACCATCCAAGGATTTTAACCTTATTATCCTACTCTTACACACTATCTGAGCTTCATACTCAGACAACCAATCCATTCCCAAAACCACATCGAACCCTCCTAAGGTCATAACATACAGGGTAACAGGGAACTCACGTCCCTCTAAATCTATCTTACATTTCTTAACCATTCTCATTATTTTAACCGAAGTGTCACTAGCGGTTTCTACTACAAAGGTTTCAAACACTCGGCAACATTTCATTTTAGCTAATTTACTAAATGGTGTGGCTACGAAACTCTTATTCTCACCCGAATCAAATAATACTGAAGCAGAAATACCGTTTACTAAAAACGTACCAGTCACAACATCCGTAATCTGTTTAGCCTGTCCTGAGTCAGCATGTAACTAGTCCTTGGCCTAGCTTGTTCGGCATCCTTCTTCCTACTTCCTTCAGCTTCACCCTCGGTGCACTCCCTTGCCATATGACCCGTCTTACCACATTTATAGCACGTGGGTTTCGCATTGAATTCGTTAGCATAGTGCCTCACCTTCCCACACTTATAGCAGGCATTTTTCCCAAGCCTGCACTTTCCACCATGAGCCTTTCCACATTTGTGACACACATCCGAACCACTGCCCCACTTGCACTCGCCACCGTGCACCTTCCCACACGTCTTGCATGTCTTTCTCTCCCACACCTTCTGCGTCTTGTCCTTAGGGTTCCATAACTGAGTACCTGGTCGTTTGACAGGAGCAACCCATTTCTTATCATTCTTCTCTTCCGCCACCACATCATCTGCTGACAAGTCGTCGTAAACCATTTCTACGAGCCCTTTTGCAGAATCAAAGGTAGCAGGTTTACTAGCCTTGACCAGGATGCGAACATTCTATGGCAACCCCCTGATGTAACACTTAATCCGCTTGGCCTCAGTGTTCATCATGTCCTGCACTAGCCTAGACAGGCAATTGAATTCAGTGGTATACTTGCGGTGTGTCATCTTCCCCGCCTTCAGACTCAAAAACTTCATTTCAACCCTTTCTACCTCCATATCAGCACAAAACCTCTTCATTACTAACTCCTTCAGATCATCCCACCTCATCGCCTTTATCTCTTCCCGACTCTTTCTCTGCTCCACCGACTCCTACCAGTACATTGCCTCCTCACCAAACGATTGTGTAGCCTATCCCACAGCTTGGTCGCGACGGCACTCGCTAATTCGGATAATTTTATCCATGGCGGTTATCCATTGAAGAGTAGCGATTGCGTCTCCCAAACCAGTTAGCTTCGGCGGGTCACAACCTTTAAATGACTTGTAGTTGCACCCACCTCGGCCCCTCCTCCTGTCATCATCAACCTTCAATGACCTAACCATACTCGAGGCCTCCCTCTCCCTTTCATCACCATTCCTACCATCGCCTTCCTCCCTTTCAGCAGTCCTTTCACGGCCTCCAGCAGACCCTTCAGGACAATGGCTGCTTGAATTGCGGGGGGTCCAGTTGATGCCCCCCGTTATTGTTCGGATCTCGTCCAGCTGCGCTTCCTTCACCTCCGGTATTGGAAGTTGTTTCTACCGAAGGTTTCCGAGCACGACGAGGCCTGCAATGACGTCCAGTGCGGCCTCCTATTCTAACAACTGCCGTAGATCTAGCCATCGTATTCTAGAGAGGAAAACACAAACGTCATCACTCAATGAACTATTTAGTACAAGGATAGTAAGGCTAACAGGTAATAATAGTGGCCAGCTGTGATTAGCTGATCACGTTACTTTCTGTGTCCTTTACACTTCCCTTTATGAGTCTATTTGTGCTGGTTCTACTCTTAAACAGTTAATCAATCAAACAATCAGAAAATCCTATCCCTACATACACATATCCTTTCTTTAGCAATTAATCTAACATTAACATTCATTATTCAACCATACACTTTACCGTTACATAGCTTGCTTGAGTGACACATGGCTATCCTGATAATGTAAGGCCCCGTTACCGGTGCCCTACATTGGACGTTGGATTTACTCATAAACGTAGTTCTAAATATAAGAGTTAATTAAAAATTTCGCAGAATAATATAAAACATCGACCATTCGTTACAAAGATCCATAATTTTTCTTTTAAAACATAACATAAATTATAACATTCAAAACATCATGACAATCTTCGGATGCCAGCCTCTTCAATCCTGCCATGTGTCCATCTCAAACCAGCTGTCTCAATCTGTTAACCTACGTGCATACTAAAAGTCAAGCTACGCTGAGTGAGTTCTAGTTAATCACATAACATACTTTACATACACATATACGTGCCCGTAGGTACACATTACATACATATCATGTACTTTATTTATTGCTAACCTTACATTATAAAGGGCCTTTCACCCTATATACCTCGGATATTATTAGCGTCCGGTACCCTCCATCCTCGGATATTATTAGGGTCCGGTCTCCCTTCATCCTCGAATATTATTAGGGTCTGGTACCCTCCATCCTCGTATATTATTAGGGTCCGGTCACCCTTTCTTCCATACCTCCATAGCATACTTTTCTACATATTGAAAATCGTAAGTTTCATACGTACATACATCATTCATTCTTCATCTTACAACATACATAACATCAAACCATTACCTTACAGTACATGCAATATCCGAAGATCGTTCATGTATCGACAAGAAATCATTCATACATTTCACATAATACATATATGGCAAACACTTATCACTTAGGATAAGTGTATTAACTAATCACATCGAGAATGCACATAGCCCCAAAAACCTAACAAGGAATGGGGCTAGAAACTCACCTGAATGCGATTACGTTCGCCGTTAATAGTTATTCCCTTCTTGAGCTGTGCACGACTAACTGTATAACAATTACACGTATCAATTAACTATCACTACACATATCGTCCTTCTACTTTACTTATTACCCTCAACGAACGGGGGTCTGGGGCAGCGCCCCTGGCAGCGGGGTTCTAGGGGCGGAAGCCCATAGCAAGGTCCAAGAGGCAGAGCCCTTGGCTAGGGTCGAGCTGAAATGACATTAGAATTTTATTTCCATTAAGTGTCTTAACACATTTTCCATTAGTATTTTAACTCATTACTTAATTTGCTAACTTAAAAGTTCAAGGGCTTCTTTGTAATTAAATCATTCTTTTTCTAAGTCTAGGGACTGTTCTGTCATTTTATTAAACTTATAGTTCGTTATTTGGTTCTTAATGAATTGACTCGTCATAACGAACTGGTCCTTGTAACGAATTGAACCATCTAACGATCTGGTCCTTTGACGAATCAGTCCTTATAACGAATCAGTCCATAACGAATCAGTTCATGTAGCGAATTGGACCTTCTAATTCGTTATATCTGTTAACGAATGGTCATAGCGCATTGGGGGTAGTTCACAATCATTTCCACAGCGAATAGGGACACGAACTAAGGCATGTTCTTCAACCTTCCATTAACGAATCGCTTGAGGAATCACCACGAATTGGGGTTAGGTCAGAGAATGTCAGAAACATTCTCTGACGCCTTAACCTCGTACCTGCCTTTTCCGGCGCCGCCATTGCCGGAAAACCGGGATCTCGCCGGAAAAGCGAGATCTCGCTTATTTCACCACTGTTTTAACTGTTTTTCGTCCCGTTCGATCCAGATTTGAGCTAGGGTGACCCCTAAGCTCATCATAGGTTCGGTTTATACCCGATTCCACCCGGATCTCGTGACTTTAATGGTTTAAGGGTGTCGGCTCGTCGTTTCGTGACTAAATCTTACGGGTTTAAGTTTATACAATATCATACTATCATTAGCTCGGGTCGGTGCTCGTTTCCTTGGTGATTTCGGCTAGAGAGAGAAGGAGAAACTAGAGAGAGATCTTAAGTATGTGTTTTAGATGGTGTATGGAATATGTGAAATGAAGGATTAAATGGTGATTATGGTTTATATATTTTGGGTCATGGGCTTAAGCCCATGGTCTTTTCTTCTTTCCTTATAACCCAAGTACATAACTCATATCCATTTAACCAACACAAGCTCAACTCATACTTTATTTATATAAACCGATAACGACACACTATAAAATAAACGAAATTTATTTTATTATAATACACAAAAGTATGATTTTACAGAAAATGACAGCAACCTAACCAAGAGCTAACTCATAAAGCGGAAACTTCTAATAAACCCGATAATCGACTCAGGAGATCATCTAGGTTTTATAACCAACTAATTTTGATGATTATGTGACCTCTTTAACTAAGTTGCAATGGATGTTGGAAAGTTTACTAATCATACCTCTTCTAACTAAACCATTAATATCAATCAATCTTCTAACTGGATTATAACTATTATTAGAAAAAATTGACTCCACAAGTCAGAATAACATTTGTGATTTGGTTGAATCACCTAAGAGTGTTCATAACAAAACTAAATCCCAATAAAAAAAAGTTAAGATACTAAGAAGCACGATTGATTGTTATAGGTTATATTCAAGGATAAACCAATTATCAAAGAATCTTCTTACCTATATTACAAAAGATTTCTATAAGGATCATTACTATTCTAGTAGCTTATAATAGTTAAGAGCTACATTAGGCGAACATTAAAACAAACTTTCAACCGGCTTTCATATTTATATGTTCATAAAACAAACCTAAAAGTTATAAACTGAATGTCAAAGAACATTTAGTCTGTAAGTAAATAAAATCCATATATGGGTTAATTCAAACATCAAAATGTGATGAAATTTTTATACAATTATTTTCATAAAAAACCAAGTGGATTAATGTATCTACCTCAAGATGAGTGAGAGCAACTAAAAACAAACTTGTCCTTATAGAGATGAAATTCTTCTGACAAATATATGTTACATAAGTCAAAGCATTGTTCGTACGTACTTTGATACGATAGATCTCAAAGATATCCCTTCTGTAATAGATATCATAGCATTCTGAGATTGACCAAAAGGGACGTTAGTTCTGTTTTATAAATTTTACCATAAATGGGTCCTTACACATGTAACAAACAATATTGCTCTATTTAAAGGATAATAGAATCATTGGGATTATTACCTTATGCTTCATTAAGTAGAAGCCTTATGTAGGTTCAAGTCAATACTAGTTCATAAATTACTCAACATCGCAACACACTAGATATGTCTAGATTAATGTATCTAAAAAAGTATTAAAATATTTTTTAAAGAAACGAAAGACTATAATTTAAAAGAAGAAGTGACAAACAGGTAGATTGCTCTAAACTTTGTCATATTTAGCGATAAGAAAATGTAATTTTCGGGATATATTCTTATGTCAGTAGATAAATCTATCTCATAGAGGAGTCATAATGAACTGATAACAACAGCCTAAGTCATCACGACATAATATATTAATTAGTTACAACGCTGGTGTCAATAACTGTTCTTGAATATTTATTAGTGGACTCATAAGTTTTATTAAACTCCATATAAATTATATATTGAAGACTTATTGTGATAAAGTCAACTACCATGTTTTCTTAAACTGTAACAATTTGAGAGGTGTTGCATTAAATTTTGATATGAAATTAATTGTTCGTTTATGAACGAATTGAGGAATCTAAATTTTCATATCGAATACATTTATGATATGCTTAAGGATCCTATAACTAAAGGTCTATTGCCCATAAGTATTATAAAAGAGCTTATGATTATGAGGGGTTTATTGATAACCATGTACAATTGCATATCGTACTATATATGATTAACTATTAATTTTCCTTGTCAGTTTTGGTTTTGTATGTCTTATAATATGTTCTGCATGCATAATGACATCTAGACAAATTATTATACAAATCAAACGTTTGAAGGGCTTACCTGAAAATTTTGATCATAACTATTTACGTTTAAAATAAGGACTATTGTATGATTAATGGGGGTCTTGAGCTGATGTTCAATTAAATGACTGTATTTCTCTGCTTCAGTTTGAGTTTAAAGCAAAAATGAGTATTAACTTCTGATCGGACTAATCTAATACTCATAATAAATGATTATTCGGTCAAGTGGGAGAATATAAGAATAAATAACATATATATATATATATATATATATATATAACCATCATTATCATTTATATAATATTAGATCAAAATATTAATTATACTTTATTGTATAATAGTTTGGTAATTGTTAATAGACCGTATTACTTTTAATTAACTATTAAAGGGTTTTCCCTTGGTTGTATATAAAGAGAGATAAATATTAACATCATAACCTAATATCACACACATACAATTTTGTGTACCTACTCTCTCCTAAACCGGGTTCATCTCAAGAACCCTAACACCATCCTTTACTATACATTCTAAAGGGGAACTCAGTTAAGCTGACAATTATGTCGTTTACATCCTTCTCCGATGCAGTTGATACATGCTATAACAGGTACACATATACTTATAGGTTTATTATATTATTCATGTTTTCCATTATCAGCATGAGAAATAAATCAATATGGGAATACTATTATTTTTAAATTCGTCAGGATAGTCATTGTAAAAACTATCATAGGAATTGTTGGTGTATCTCATTGTCCACAAAAAGTACGGCATCACATATGAATATGAGTTACAAATCTAACTTATAAATACGTACTTTTTATAATGTTGATACGTAATACATGTCCCATGAAGTTGGATTCAACATGATCGGAGGTTATAGACTCATAGTCATATTGTCTAGATAAACTAGTCACCAGACGTACACATGATATCTGATGATAAAACTTTTTCTCATCCCATTGCTTCAAGTTTGTCGTCGATAACACATTGGTTTGAAGTAGGACGATCGAGACACGCGCCTTAATTATTAGGATTTTTTTGTCTTAATTTATGACAAGCTCAATGAATTGAAAGGTCTATTATGACTTGTTTTTCCTTGATAAAGAAAGGATCATGTCCTTGTATTCTATGCTTAATGAGTTGTTAACAGTTGGACCCATAACATGCAGTGTTTTGCCAACTTTAACTTCTGTAAGCATATATTTTAGGGCATATTGTTTTGGTTTTAATAATGTCTTGTAATCTAGCTACTAAATTTGAAAGGAGGGGGTCCAAGGAATGGGTATATAACCTACAAGTACTTTATGTTTTCTAGAGTGTACATAGTACATAACCAAATAAACAAACCTCTTTTTATATAAAAAAGAGTATTGGGTACGTACTAGATAACACAAACCTCTTTTTATATAACCTACTACACCTATCACCGACGGAAATTTTACCGACATTGACGGAAATGTAAAATTCTGATTAAAAATTCCAAATATTTTTAAGTTCCTTTGTTAAAAAGCAACAATGCTTGCAGCGATCTAACATAGATTTTTTGGTTGATATCCACAGCAGTGTTAGTGATACAAGTGATTGAAGATAGTCTTTGGTAATTCATCAGTGACCTTTCATTAGTGATTCACGGTAAACTCTGTCAGCAATCCATTGCTAATGTGCTCTAATTTGTACTGGTTGTATATTAAAAGTAGAAAAAGAGTTTTGAACGATTGTTTTAGGAAATATATAGTGGATTCAAAAGTAGATTGTAAATTTTATAACCAAAACCAGAAAGAAAGAAATGAAAAGGATTTACAATAGAAAGGGGAAAGGCAAAATAAAGAAACATATGGGCGCGCGAAATGTTATTGTCACATGCATGTGCTCATAGATAGCTAAGATGACACACATGAGGAAGTACGGATTCATGCTTCTTCTAACCATAACATAAACTACAATGTTGCCATATAATTAATTATTTAAAAAAAAATCAAAGGCCTACTTTAGATTAATATAAAAATCAAGGTTAAGATTGAAAACATAATCAAACCACAAGGGTGAAAAGTGGAACTAAATCAAATCATTCTTAGGATTATTGAAAAGCTTTACAGCCTATAAATAATCCCTTTTAGGGTGACAATTTGTTAAGAACCAAAAAGGGTATCATTTCTTTAAACATATGACCAAAATACAAGTGGTCACAAATACTCAGTTTTCTATTAGTGCACCATCGGTATCGATGGATTCTACTAATTCATCAAACACGTTGAGGGTTCGTGTGAGATATGGTGAGTGTCAAAGGAACCATGCAGCGAGTGTTGGTGGGTATGCTGTTGATGGGTGTCGGGAATTCATGGCGGTGAACCAGGAAGAGGAGGGGGCGGAGGCTTCACTTACCTGTGCCGCCTGCGGCTGCCACCGCAACTTCCATAGTCGGGTGGTTGAAACTCATCAAGAAGCATTTTGCTGCAACGATTGTGAGTAACAATAAGAACCTCAAGCGCACGTCTCCTTATGAAACATACCCTCTATTTATACAAAAACGTACTGTATATATGTGTATGTGGTTTGTTTGTCTTCTTTTGTGCTTATTGTTTTGTCTTTTAGCAAGGGTAAATGAGTGTTGGGTGAGTTAATGTTAATTAATCAGTTAAGTAAAATTAGGTTCATCTGTTGTTTTTACTAAATCTTTTTTGCTTTAACGATATAACTTTTAGCATTTTTATATGATGCTTTCTACGAAATCTTATTTCTTGAGTTATTGATCATCGTATTTTTACAAATCAACACAACATATACAACCTTTCAAAATCTTTTGAAAATATGGTCAAGTTAATATGTTTGTTAATATTCAGCAGTTTGCAATGGAAAATCAATAACATTTCAATCTTGGAATGATTTTTTGTCACAAGCCCGCCCACACACACAATAACGCCATTGATTATACTCTAACCTCTTTTTAACTCCACATAAGTACCACATCATTTATTTTTTTTCTCTTTCACTCTATCTCACCCAAAGAAAGTGGTTTAATCCATTTAATTTCATCTCACTCTTATTAATTTGTTAATTTAATATATTGTTATTTGTTTTTTTAACCGTGAAAATCTTAATCCATGACCCTATTTAACAAATTTAACACAAGTGGAGAGTGGTTTAATCCATCTTTAAAATGTCATGTCATCTTAATTTGGGTTTGAGTTAAAGTATATCCCTAGGCCTAATAAGTGAGAAAGTAAGATGGCATAAACTTTGCATGCTTTTCTTTCCATTTTTATAGAGGAGGAGAATGAAGACATATGCATGTACCTAACTAATAAAGGTATTAGATGCTTAGGTAAATGAATACGTATCATTGCCCAAAGTTCAGTATGGACCCTTTGACATGTTTCTTACGCTGTGTTCCCGAGTATCAATTATGGCGAGAAAGGAAATGAAATGGAGAGAATGAAAAGATTGAGTGTGTTCCTTAGTTTTTTTATGGAGAGAAAGGAAAAGAAATATATACGTTGGGTGTTCCCTAGTTTCATTTAAGAGAGGAAAGGAAAGGAAAGAGGGTGTTTTAAAGAGTAAATTGAAGGGGATATGTTTCTTTCCAATATGGAAGGAAATGGTAGGAAAGAAAGGAAAAGGTAGAGAATTGAAGGAAAGGAAATGAAAAGAAAAAATTCCTTTATTTACCTTTCATGCGTTTAATGAACTCGGGAACACAACGTTAATGTAAATATTTTAAAGATAAAGAGGAGGAGAATGAAGACATATGCATGTATTCATTTACCTAAGCATGTTATACCTTTATCAGTTAGGTACTAATCCAAAAAAGGAAAGAAAAACATGCAAAGTTTACTGACCCTTTGCATGCTTTTCTTTCCATTTTTTTTATAGAGGAGGAGAATGAAGACATATGCATGTAACTAACTGAAGACGTATTATTTTTTGGATTAGTATGTGGTTCAATTAGAATTCAGCTAATTACTTGTAGAAGTTGTTGGGAAGTTGTTGGAGTTCTAGATGCGCAGTTTCCTATGGCCAGCAAATGAATTTGGCAAGGTAGTAAGCGAACTCTATAGAACTTACCGTAAGTGACGTGCTAAATTTGGTGAAAACCTCCACAGAGTTCGCTTCCCATGTCACACCTGCAAATTTTGCGGAGTTTGCTGATTAATTAACTTGTTGTTTGTTAGATTTGGCTCCGGAATAAACCATAATAATTATATTGAAATAATAAATAACAATCATTAAAAATTTGCATGTGGTTAGATATATATGTGTCCAATGGTGGTAATGTTAGGCATGACACGTATGAATGATGGAACAAAGTTTCTGGTTTACCTGAACTCAAAGTCGGGTATATGTCATTTCTAATCTTGTCACAAGGCACATGTTACGTTCTAACATAAACGTATTTTTAAGAATGGTGGAATAACAAATGTTTTTATTGGTCATATAATATATAGTGAATTTAGTGAGTAGAAGCAAACTTGCAAAATAATATATATTAAATTTCCCTCTTAAAAGGGGTTTAATCATATTATAATTTTACATTAGCAAACATTAAATTAAACGTTGTGACAAGACAAATGGTTTTTTACTCCTATATAGCAAATACCAACTCATTTTTAATGATGTGTCATCACCACAATCATTCTCGGTTATTTTTACTCACTTGCCTCCCAATAGGGTCCGTGATGGGTTTTTTCGGCTTCAAACCCGCACCCGAATAGAACAGCCGGATATAATACAAATAGACCGTATAACCCAGTTCCTTGACAAACCTCTTCATTCTCTATGATTTCTAAACCCTTGCACCATACCTCCTCTAATTCGCCATCAATCTTCATTATAATCACAAATCAAGGTATGCTATCTTTAGATCTGAATATTGTTTGTACATGCTTTGTCAAGATTGTCTCGTAGAGAGAGAAAATAACTCAATCGCTTTATTTTGTTGAAACAATGAGATTAATTCTTCTAAGTTATGTGAACGAATAGGCTCGGAGATTCATCAATCATCATTTTAATGTACCCCATGCCTGGATGTAAATCCATGGCCAGTGGCGGACCCAGGATTTTTTGCCAATGGGGTCCCATATTTTCGGTGTTCAAATTTTTCGGGTCGGTCGTTGTTCAGGTCGGGTCGAGGCGAAGAACATAATAAAAAACAATATCATAATAAAACTTTCTTTTCAATCATCACTACCTGAACGGGTCAAAATGGGTCGGGTTGACACATAAACACTTTGTTTTCCCTTTCTTAAACATTTTTGAGATAGAACCTAGATCCACCCTTTCATAAGCATATGTTGAAAACCATTAACTTAAACTAGTGAAAAATAAAACTGATATTTTAAAGTGTTTGAATGTTTCTAAAGAAAACCATGCATAAAGTTGAAAACAATGATATGTATTTTAGAGGTGTTTGAATGTTTCCAAAGTTATCATTGCAACATTAGCAATCAAATGATTGATTAACACTAAAAATTAACACAAAAAACCAAAAACTGAGCCTTGTAAGACTTGAACCCATGACCTTTCAAAGATAAAACAATGGACTTTCCACCAGACCACATCAACATTAATAGTATGGGTTCCAAGTATTAAATCTTATGGGATCCTCAAAAAATTTAATATACCGCTTCTAATAAATTTTTAAAAAACATTGGTGCTCGGGACCCCGATCCACACTATGTGGTTCCGCCCCTGTCCATGGCCTCCTATCTAACAAGCAAAAGCCTCTATTAAATGAGCTAGTCTCACATTAAGATAATTTGAATATCATATGATAAATGAATCTATGTGTAAATGCTTAAAGGGGCCCTTCAAACGACAACACACTTTTTATTACATCTTACGTATACTATCAAAAATATATACTATAATTTTTTCATGGAAATACATAATCCTAACTTTTGCGTATTGACCGATAATAATTCCAACTTTATAATTCACTATCAGTGGTCCAAACTTTAAACTATTTTTTGTCTCAATAGACCCCTGTTAAAAAAATTTTAACGTCGTTAATTTTTTTCGAGTTTTAAACTGATGTTTTAGGGCTTTTAATCGAAAGAACGATATGAGTCAACCAATGTAAAACTTATCTCGAAACATTGATCCAAGAGACGAAAAAATGTTTCAATTCGGGTATTCGGGTGTTTGAATTTTCAATTAACAAAAATCATGTCATTTGAGTCACCGTTTCGAGATAAGTTTTACATCAGTTTAATCGTATCGTTCTTCCGGTCAAAAGACCTAAACATGGGTTTGAAACTTGGGAACAAACTTGACGGTGTTTAGTGTTTTTTAACGAATATCTATTGTGACTAAAATAATTGAAAGTTGGAACCGCTGATAATGAGAGTTAAAATTGAGGTTATTATCGGCCATACACGAAAATTGGAATTAGTTATTTCCGATTTACCATATTTTAAATAGGATTGTCTATATCTATGTGCTTAAATTGATAGATTAAAGATGGTTGTAAAAGTTAACCCAATTGACTATGTTCTTAACCATGTTGCGTGTATTTAAACAACTTATACAAATGCTTTTGTAATTGTTCAATTAGTTTTGTGTGTTAAACATAAAACATTGTTTATTACAACCTTATTTGTGTTCATTCGTTTACGTCTTAAAATTATGACGTTTTTCAGAAGTTAATTTACATATTAAAGTAAGACAATTCCACATGTTATTCAATTAGACACTCCACATATGTTGCCAAGTGTACACGTTTCCATTTTTATAATTTTGCATTCATTAATGATAAAATGAAAATTATGTTATTGGTAGGAATCAAACTCACTGCCTTACTTTTAAAGTATTTGTGGTTTACCAACTCAACTATGATAAATTGATGTTAGACTTCTCTGTTTCTTAATTGGTATAGATTCATAACCTTTCATTTTAATTTCTTTTAAAATACAAATAAGAATTATTCTTAATAATCTATGCATTTTAAAAAATTGTTTATATTTTATGAATCTTTAAAATATGTAATTTTGTATACTATTAAATTTAACCTTTTTATTTTATTTCTTTAACTATCTATACGATCTCTATCCTAGTATAATTTAATAAAGGAGCACTACTATTATAATGGTTTCCACGAAGAAAACCAACGCCACCATGTGCTCAAAAGAATAAAAAGAGGATGTGTAAAATCGGTAATCCACATTTCAACTTTGAGATGAAGAAATTATTGATTCCTACTAAGTACTAACACCTTATTTTATATTTATTTTGTTAAATTAAAATCTTGAACTTATTCTAAGTATTAAGATATTATTCTCAGTAATTATTTTCTTTGATGGGTTTATGGGCTAGTTTCTTTTCATGGATAATACTGTTTGCTTGAGTTGGGCTTTGTTGGCTATTACTATAGGTGTTGGCATATATAGTATATAACTACATACAGAAAGCCAATATGTTGAAAATTAAAACATGAACATATATCGGTTCCTAAATTAAAATAACACGAAATACATAAAAAAACATGTTCAATCTTATTTTACACAAAAATTTAAATAGAAAACCCTTACAAGTAGAGTAATTAGATTTAAATCTTTATGAGATTTTAATCTTGAACATTGTTGAAAGTATTAAGATATTATTCTCAGTAATTATTTGCTTTGATGGGTAGGAGAAAGTTAACGTATACATGAAATTAACGTGTTAATTGTGAAAATTAAGTAAAGTTATTATATACAAGTCAAGTAATGTAATTACATCATTAGTAATAATTACATAATTACTCTATGATATAATTACATAATTACTCTATTTGTATATATATTAATATACTTGATTGTCACAATTAGCACGCTAATTTTATTTGTATTTGATCCAAACCCTTGATGGATATATGTGCTAGTTTCTTTTCGTGGATAATATTGTTTGCGTGGGTTGGTCTTTGTCGGCCATTGCTATAGGTATTGGGATATATGTTACATACAGAAAGCCGATATACTGAAAATTGAAACAGGAACATGTATTGGTTCCTAACAAATAACATGAAATAAAAAAAAACATGTTATTTTACACAAAAATTTACATAGAAAACCCTAATAGAAAACTCTAACAGTTACATATATGTGCACATTCTTTTTCTATAAATTCTTTTTATATTCTATCTTTTATAGTTTTAACATTAATAATTAAATATATTTAAACATGCTATAACTAATAGATTTATATATTTACATTTACAGGAGGTTTTGTGCTCTAGTAGGTTGTACTCCATACTTCATGAGTTCTTTGAGCTTCTTAGTTTGTACATTGAGGATCTGTATTTGTACTATCATATGCTAGTTACACGTATCTATGGGTATTAACGTGTACACCCCTCCTTTATGGGTCTAGTACCACTGCCAGTCCACCACATATTCGTCTTATCTTCATCTTCTCTCTCTTCATCAAAATCCATTTGCTTCTACAACGCTCAGTTTATCCCTTGTCGATCATCGTTCTCGTTGCCTGTTTTTGTCGGGTTCGAATTCAAAACCCTAGGCGGCGGTGGTGCGGTAGTTACGATGGTCTGGTAGGGGTAGGGATTTGGATTTGTCTCTTTGTTTTCCGAAAGTTATGGCAGTAAAGTTAGAAGTTGTTGTGTGTCTTTTAAACTTAAGGTTTCTCTGGGCCCTTTCCGCCTCAATCATTGTTGTCGAGTTTTATTCAGGAACTCTAGGAGGCGGAGTGGTGGTGACGCTGGTTTTCCGATCACCTGTCTCCACCGTAACCTCTCTCTCTCTCTGTTTTTTTATCAATGTAAGTCGGAATTCTAGAAGCGGTGATGGTGGTGAAGAGATCAATAGAGAGATGGGGATTTATAATCAAACCCGACATGGCGGTGGTGGTCTTGCTATGGTGCTAGTCCAGTAAATGGTCATGTAACTCCTTAACAAACTTGCAACTATTAGTATACGAATTGCTCAATTAGTGTTCAATTAGTTTCTTATTTGAAGGGTGTTACATGTTGGATTAATTTCGGTTAATTTGTAGGGTGTAGATATTGTATGGTTGTCACTTTTACTTATGAGTTGGAACTTTCTCTAAGGCTTATTGCTATGATGATAAGCAGGACACTGGCGAGTTTCTAGCCCCTTTTCAACGTACGTACTCTTACCCCTTTCTATATCATTCAAATATCATTCATAACATTCATATAGCATACACTTACCACTTAAGATAAGTGTATTAACTAAACACATAAGAGTATGCACACAGGCCCGAAAACATAACAAAGAAATGGGGTTAGAAACTCACATGTATCCTGCTTCTTTCGGAATTAATGTTAAAACGTCTCTTCAGCTGAGCACGGCTAACTGTGTAACAAGGCACATAAGTTAACTACTACTCTCGTGCTCTTACGTATCTATTCTAGCCTCGGTCTATCTTTCTAGGCTGTATTCATTTTTAAATATTACCTTTAGTTATTAATTAATTACTTATATTTGTCTTACATGCCACATAAGTTCTTGGCGCATAAGTCATTTCCACATATAAGTCAGCGCATAAGTTATTACATACAAGTTAGTTCCCAACGTATAAACTAGGCTAGCGTATAAGTCATGGTGGCGTATACGTCATGTTAGCGCATAAGTCTTTGGACGTATATGTTATACATCCGCATAAGTTATGCGCCTCGTATAACTTATTCTCCCATACTTATACACTTCATACATATACGTGGCCACACATATGCACTCCCAAAACTTATACGTGATACATACATATGCGCTCCTCATACATATACGTCCTTACTACATATGCGGCTCTAATCATATACTATCACACATACATACACATACATGTACACATATACGCTGGTATGCATATGTGTCGCCAAACATATGCACCCGTATAAGATACACGACGCATATGTACAGATCTAATTATCCTTAACGCGTTTATTGGGTTATTCTTCGATTCTGGCGTCATCAGCCGCCGTTAACCACCATGGTTGGCCGTATTTTGATCGTTTATAACCCAGGTAGCTTCGGGTGGTCCAAATCCAAGCTAAGGTGACCCTTAAGCTCGTTTTTGATTGATTAAACACCCGATTAAAGTTAGATCTACATTTAAACGGCTCATTCGTCATCCCGGGTCTGCGGTGTCAGGTTCTAAAATGTTGGGTCAGCGGAGATAAATGATTTCTACCAAGTTTCATGCAAAATCGACTTCGTTTACCCGTCCTTTTCACGAACCAAACATTACTCGTTTTACCCGAAATGAACCAAGTAACCCATTTAGTAGCAAGTTCTTTACTTTATCAATGATCCTGGCCCGTTCTATCATCATACCAATTTTCATGGAAATCCATACACGTAAAGTAAACCTTTTTAACAAAAACATACCTTTGAGGTTTATGTTCGAAATCACTCGAATATATCAAAATCATATCAAACGAACTCGGAATTGAGAGATTCAAGCGGCCACAGAACCATCTCGCCCCGATCTACAAACCCATCATCTTGCCGTAGCTGGAAAATGCCACTACAGTCGCCTGAAAAAGTGAACAGTTGCTGGAAAATTCCATTTTTTGCTGTCACAGTTTTTCTGATAAAAACCGGAATTCCCTAACACTGATCGAAGATCTGATTGATGAAAATCTTCATTTATATGTCATGAACATTTAGTTAAAATTTGAGACCGATCCGACGGTTAGATCTCCGGGAATTTTCAAGTCTTTGTGGGTTATTTTCTAAACAATGGGAATTTGTTAAAGAATGTGTTTGGAGGGTAGGATGATTATAAATGAGATGGTGGCTACATTTATAGGAAGCGGGTAGGGTTTCATGTTTAACTTTTCATCTAATGACACTTGTTCCCCTCCTACTTTAGATGATTACATTTATCTTCTATAATTTAATTAAACACAATTCCTTTAAATACCGACGAAACCTGGGATGTTACATTTTGGTGGAGGGGAGCGTTTTACGGTGGAAAGCAAATGATGATATTCATTAATGAATATGTCATTTATGATTTATGGCTATGATGATGCTCTGGTTTCTAGTGTGGCAACCTATGTTGCAATCGTGTATCAGATTTGAGCCTTGGTTAACATCCCCCCCCCCCATTTTGTGAATTTGGGTTTTCTCATAATCTTGCAAGGATGAAGCCGCATAAATCACCGAAGACCCACATACCCAGAAGCAACAACAACAACAACAAGACATGTCACCAGGTAACACTCAAAGATACAAATGTGAAACCAGTATTCTATTGATTACGACATCAAATACTTTTACGGAAATAGTCGTTGATATGATGTACGATTAGAATTACTTTAGTAGGTGCACTGTGTGTTGAGAGTTCAATTGGATAGCATAACAGTGCTAAGTGAATGATAAAGATAACTGATCAATATTTCCATACTTTACAAGTATATAAAGACGATAAATCATTCTTTATACAAACCATAACGAATGAGCTTCATTCGTCATCATACGTTAACTCTAATACTTTAAGCAAACGAATAAATTCATTCGTAGTCTTCATCTGTTAACATGTCTATCCAATGGACCCGAATAAACACGCATGGACACATTCGTTATTAGCTACTCTAACGAATGTGTCTTACATTAGCGAATGTACTTGATACATTTACCAAACACCCCCTATAATTTTTAACTAAGACCAATTACATTAAATAAATAACGATACGAACAAAACATGTACTAACAAACATCCCCTTGTCTCGTGCTATTTGTCTTGATCACTTGAACCTTTTGGTCTTCGAATCCGCACAAATATGTATCCTGAATGCACGACAAACATGAACCATGCGATGAAATTGCATAGCGGCTTCATTATCTTTAGCGTCATCCCAACGAATCCAATTCTTGTATAGGACTTCGTTTTCTGATTCCGATAAATTAACCAACCACATGGGGTCGATTACTCGAATAAACTCAGTCTTCAGCCCCGATCCCATCACAATCACGGCTTCACCTGTTCGATTATCATAATACCACCTATTGAATTTCTTGTAAAGACTTAGGTAAAAAGTCTTCACATGAACTTTCTTCAACGTACAAGGCGTTACCTTAAGTACCAGCTTCCTCCAGCCTGTTCTCGGATTGATATCGTCGATGTACTTTCGTGTTGGAACTTGTGGATTGAAGTACTTCAAGCCCTACTTTACCTTGTGAAGATGGCTATTTTCCACCACGATTAACGAATGGTCTATTGGCCAAGGTACGCACATCCCACCTCATAATAGTTAGAACATCGACAATACGTTGAAAGTATTGTATGACGTGTTCCCATTTAACAATACAAACCTTCAACTCCGAGTCGTGTACCCACGAGACTATATCACCCTTCACCGTCTTTGTGGCGACAAATTTCTTCATTTGATAAGCAGTAGCCCGAGCTTTCAACTACTTATCGTGCTCCTGTTCCGCATACCTTAACACACCAATAAGTTTGTTCATTTTTTCGTAACAGTCTCACTTACTTTAGCTTTATCCTTCTTTTTCTTTTTCTTCTTCTGTTTCTCCCAACGCTCTTAGGCCGCTTGATAATGCTATGTCATAAAGAATGGAATTCCTTCATTTGTATTCGTATGAGTGTACAGATCAAGATATTTCTCAGTCGTTGCATCTTCGACCTCTACATCTTCATAATTAAATGACGTATTCCTGATTGGAATATTTGTGTCAAATATCACATCCTCATCATCCACGACCTCCACGTCGTCCTCTTTTTCTAACTCATCCACATCGTCATTCAATAACAGAAGCAAGACAATTTGTTCTTTTGTTAATGAATGATCAACAAATTCACCTTCTTCAATCTCGACCGCATTCACCATACTCATAACAATACCTTTATTATAATCTATAAATAGGATCATGTTCGCCTTCACAGAATCCATCTGTTGCACATTAGTAGTATCACGATACACTTCTAATTACTTTCCCGAATCTTCAAAATCAACACCACCAGATCCAGATGGACCAGCTCCTGGTTGCTGATCACCACTCACACTAGCTGTAATAACCCGCCCGTTTTGTTATTCGGATTATTTTAATCAATAAAGTTAGTGCACGTTTATTACTTAATCGTTATTAAATAAATGTATGTTATATTATTATTCATTTTTTTCATCTAACCCGTTTATACTTGGATCCAAACCCAACCCGAACCCAAATTGATTTAATTATCAACCCTAACTTGTTCTTGAGCCCAAATCCATCAACCAACGTTTAATTAGGTGTTCCTAAACCCTAATTCGCATCTAGCCGGCCCTAATCCCTCATTCAATTACGTTTAGAAGGTTCTAGAACTTGGGCCGTAGCTTATTATCCACGCTATGAACCCTAATCTTGTTTTCTATATAAACGATGATAATTTTTGCAATTAAACTCACACCTAGCTTCCTTAAGCCGT
Source organism: Bidens hawaiensis (assembly GCF_021521415.1). NCBI lineage: Eukaryota > Viridiplantae > Streptophyta > Magnoliopsida > Asterales > Asteraceae > Bidens > Bidens hawaiensis. The sequence continues at coordinate 29,462 of NW_027505128.1, forward strand.
CGCCTTCATTAACCCTATACTTAATTATATTAACTTTCACGTTTACTTGCTCGTTCGTAAGCTTTTTTGGCCGACATCTGTTGGATCACGTTCACCATCAAATTAAGCGAGTTAAGGTAATTGTTTTATATGGTTTTCATCGCGATTTCATGTTGAATAAAAGCCCCATCGTAATTTTGATTAACTATAACGGATTCGATCAAATCAAGTTGCTAGGGTTTTGATCAAACTGGTTCAATCTGTTTCTGTTTATAACATTGGGTTTCTGGTTTATGATACATTCACTGGGTAGCGCAGCTGGTTAAGACTTTGGGTTGGGATGGCAGGTCGCGGGTTCAACCCCCTGCCACCCCGTATTTTTAGCATCTGTTTTGTTTATTTTCTTTTAAATCAATTAATAAACATATATTTAATAATAATAATTAATTAAAACTATTAAATTGAAAACTGACAATAAAACACTTGTTTATTCACATCTTTTGTCCGTGTATATACGTATATGTAAACATATATGTGTATATGCATATAAATTAATATTTATGTTTTAATATATATAAATTATAAGTAAATTTACATATACATATAATTATAAAACTAACAATGTTTTAAGATGTATTTTATATGATAGAATATTTTAATAATTTAATTTATCAAACTAATAATACTTTAAAAGATAAATTTTACTTGTTATATGTATGATAAATCATTATAAATATACTTTATATATATAATTTAATTAACTAATAATTTTACATATAATATCTTTATTAAATTAATTGTGATTAAAAGGATGTAATATTAACTTAATTATCGAGTTTTCATGAATCTATCTAGTTCATATACTTAGATAGTCCGTTTACTCTCATTTTCTTCTAGGCTTAACATTCGCGTTTGATTTCCCACATTCTCATTATCATAATCACTTTTGTTCGTCTTCGAGGTGAGTACCACATTCCTCTATTTTACTCGTTTTCATACTGTTTTGGGGACATATGCGTAAATTGGATTTCTCATATATACTTATATACAAAACTGCAACTTCGTCTTATGTGTTAACAACTTATACCTTACTTGTTTATGTGCTTATTTGCTTTGTATGCTTTCGCGTTCAGAGAGGTCCAACATAATCTCAGTCTAGTATGATCATACTCCAGTCGTTATAGCTTTGTGCTTCTCGACATCTCATTTATACTTACTCATTTGGTTATTTTGTTATACTCATATGACTTGTTGCAAATACTTATTTTCTATATGAACATTTAAACTGGTGTGTTGCTCACTCAACCTTATGTTGACAAAACTATATTCTTTTCAACGCACATGCAGTATTCGTTTGATGTGAAGTAAAAGATCACTTAAGGATTCATGCTAGAAGAAAAACTTAATAAGATATATTGTTACTGATTGATATATGTACTTGTGTATTTGAATTTTGTATGGATAATTGTTATTTGGAAATTTATTTAATAGATATCGACACTTTTAATAATGCATGATAGTAACCTTGAGAGCTGTGACAATCAGTTCACGCCCCGGCATTTCCGCCGTAGGTTGGGGTGTGACAGATTGGTATCAGAGCCGAAGGTTTAAGATAGGTCGTTAGAAATTGCCTTAGACACATGTTTTGGAACCCTATACGTGCCTATCTGTTTACCTTTATGTGTTTAAATTAAATTGTTTACAGCTTTCTTAGATAATTATTTAATGATTATTTATTAGTTATTGTTATGCACACACACACACAAACTCCGAGGCTATGTCTCAACATTCAAGGAAAACTTTTCGAAAAGTAGATTGCTTTTATTTTCGGAAAATTCCTTAAGAATTCCCACCTGTTGTTTTCGCTCGTTCTCCTTAGGACTAGGTTATATGGCATTGTCCCCATCATAAGAAAAGGGGAGAGAAACTGTGAGTTAGGCATTGGCAAAACGGTTCCAAGAACCAAAGGTAAGACGCTAATCCTTACCTGGGTGATAACCTGACCACAATACTCAACCCTATGGACCCAAGCGAGACCCATGAATGCCATATGACCGACACCCTAAGCTGTCAACCGTAACCACACTAGTGGTTGCATTCCTATATTTTTAAACCGAATTCACGGTGGTTCGTGGCTTAAATTCGGTAACCTTCCGATTATTGTTTTACGTTATTTTAAGTGGTTAGTCGGGAATCCCGACTATCCATTTCTTAACTTGTTTTCGTATTTTTGTTGGAGTAATCAAACGTGGTGATTTCACAAGATACTCCGACTACCCATATTTTGTTTCGATAGTTCGTTATTTAGTTTGGTCGGTTAAAACGCCATGTAACGCTCATTGGGCCGACAAACTTCATTACATTGTTAATTCGTTAATTAGTTGGGACAATCAAATTTCCATGTAACGCTCATGGGATGTCCAACTCAGTTGCTTTTAATCGTTAGTTTCGTTGGGCCATTCAAATTGCCATGGAAAGCTCATAGGAGGCCAACACACAAATTATTTTTCGTTGGTTTAATCTAAATTTAACTTAAACAAATAAATTTTAAACTGACTTAACTCCTTATGCAGTCATCACACATTAAACTTATTGACTACATCATTTAACAACTATTTACGCAATGTACCCCTCATCTTATAATCTTTTACATTTAATCTTTGTGGTGCAAATCCCCTCACTTCTTAAGTCAACATTATTATTTTTCACATAATTAAACATTTTACTATTCTTATGATTTCCTCAATTTATCTTATAAATCCTCATTTTTGATCCCTATAGAATGTCGTCACTAAGAAACCATCATCGTCATCAACGTTCATCTTGTTCTCAAGATCGCCGCTTGGCTGCTAGAATCACAAATCATCACTCAAATTCAAAGCTCAAATCCAATGGATCTGCTAATTCGGCAGTACCAAACAATTCTGATTTCCGCAACTTCCTGAACACTAAACCCCCACCCTTTCTTGGTCTGGAAAACGCCACCAAATTGCTGCAATGGTTTGAATAGATGGAAAATATTTTCATCCAGTGTGAATGTCCGGACGCCAAACGGACTAAGTTCGCCTCGAGCAAGTTCGAGGGTCGAGCTGTCATCTGGTGGAATGCCCTAAGGAATGACCAAGGGTCTGACTTGGTTGTATCAATGCCTTGGGAGGAACTTAAAGAAGCAAGGAAGAAAGTGTTTTGTCCGGAACATGAACTGCAGAGACTCGAAGATGAATTTTGGGAACTCAAGCAAGATAGTGGAGACAACTCTACCTACTCCAACCGGTTCCGCGAGCTTAGCCGTATTGTGCCCCATTTGGTAACCCCCGAAACTCGCGGTATTCTGAAGTACATTCGCGGTCTTCCAATCATTTTTCGTGGTGCCGTGATGAGTCGTGACCCGTTAACCATTGGTGAGGCGATGGACCTAGCTGCCTCTCTCACCAATAGTCATGTTAGGGATGGAACCTTGTCTCGAAAAGATTCCAAGCCTAATCCCGACAAGACTGAAACCGACTCAACATCTGATGCTAAAGCCTAAACCAAACCTGCTTCCTACAACAACCATCACCGCAACAACAATCACAACAACAAGAGTAAAGCCTATACCGTTAACCAACCCAATAACCAACCTCCTCCTAACCAAAATCAAGCTACCCCAAACAAGAAGACTTATCTTGGTCCTCATCCCATGTGTGCCAAGTGTAACTTTCATCATTCTCCTCAAACCCCGTGCCGACTATGCACCCAATACAACCTTTATGGCCACCTTGCTAACACTTGCCGTGTCCCACCTAATGCACAAGCCACCTCACATGCCCAACTCGGTGCTCCTAATACCCGTGCTTGCTATCATTGTGGAGATCCAAACCATCTTCGTAATACGTGCCCTCAACTTATCCATGCCCATCAAGCCCCAAGCTATGACTACACCTTACTAATTGACCCATGCTCACCAGGTTCAAACTCAACCACCTCATGTCCTGAAAGCTCCTCCTATCAATTCAAGTCAACCTTACTTAACCCAACACTATCAAGCTCCGCACCCCCAAGCTCAAGTTTACCAAGCCTACTTTGCTCCAACACCTGCTATACAAGCTCAACCTATTCAGACTATTCCAAGCCAGTCTACCTCAACTGATCCTACCCATGAAACTCCTCATGGTGCTTCAAGTCTAGCCAATTAAGATACTCAACGACCGTGAAGACTTTTGCCGTTATCTTTATCTATCTTGAATATTTTGTCTTTTTCTTAATTATTGTAACGCCTCTTTATGGCCTTGGATTATTTCTCATTTGAACTATTTATCTTTTATAATGAATGAAGTTCCTTTTGTTTAAATATATTTTTTTATTAAAGTTTACTTTTATCTTATTTATGTTACCTTCATAAGTGATGTCTTCTTCAAATACTTATATTTTTGCGATGTCTTATTAAAATTCCATTGCAACTCCTTAAAAACTTTGTTCCCTTAAAAATCATGTTTTACTTAAACGTTTTGTAAACCACACAATGGGACGAGTCACGTGGACCATCCGACGATCTAAGTAATTATGGATGCCTACGTAATTACCAAAGTCCTCGCATGGAAATCATGATCCGAATAGTTGTGTATCATAACATAGAACCGTAAGTAGTTGAGATAACGGTACAAATGTAAAGATGATAAGGACATGGTGGATACGCCGCTGGTACATCCTATATATAAGTGCCCTTATCGGATTTTCATTTGAAGCGTTACTTCAACTATCCAAAGTTCTGTATTATGTATTTTAACGGTGCTGACATAGTAATTTCTTAATTTCGGGACGAAATTCCCTAAAGTAGGGGAGACTGTAATAACCCGGTTTTTCTCGTTTGGATTTACGAACTAGAACCCGACCCGTTTTGTTATTCGGATTATTTTAATCAATAAAGTTAGTGCACGTTTATTACTTAATCGTTATTAAATAAATGTATGTTATATTATTATTCATTTTTTTCATCTAACCCGTTTATACTTGGATCCAAACCCAACTTGAACCCAAATTGATTTAATTATCAACCCTAACTTGTTCTTGAGCCCAAATCCATCAACCAACGTTTAATTAGGTGTTCCTAAACCCTAATTCGCATCTAGCCGGCCCTAATCCCTCATTCAATTGCGTTTAGAAGGTTCTAGAACTTGGGTCGTAGCTTATTATCCACGCTATGAACCCTAATCTCGTTTTCTATATAAACGATGATAATTTTGCAATTAAACTCACACCTAGCTTCCTTAAGCCGTCGCCTTCATTAACCCTATACCCCGGCTGAAAAACAAACTCGGAAGAACAAAATCATATAATAGTGTGTGTTTTAGAGAGAACTTTAGATTTGTATGAGTTTAGTCGAGGTCTATGTCACTATTCATACTACAAATCGGAGCGTATAAGCTTTAACTGGTCGTTATTGGTATTTTAATAAATATCCAGTGGTTACCAGACCAAATCACACAATAAAGATTGTTAATACGAGTTATTGTTGTTAATTAACGTTTGTAGTTACGGTTAAAAGGTTTTACGAGCTATAAATCGGGTCAAAATGCTCGTTAAAGGGTTTAAATGGGCTGCCAGAGATTTTTTACGGTTGGATTCCGGCCGGTCGCCGGAAAAACGTGGGTTGGGGTTGGAATGGTTGGGTTTGATATTTTAATATTATAATTTAAATATATTTGCACAATGGCCCTGAACTTTCAATATATATATTAAAAACTGATTTTAAAGAATGTTTACAAATTGAACCTTGTACTTTCCAATGTTATTTAATTTTAATAAAAAGTTAAGATATTTTGGATTATTTTTTTATTATACCCGACTATTTTGTGACTCGTTTAAATAATGATATTATAATATTAATGTGAACGAAAACCGTAATTTAAAATGGGTCGGGTCTTTGGGTTTGAAAATTAACGAATGTTACAACAGACGTGCCCTTTGATTTACACTTACATGCCACAACCGAATCACCCTGATCATCTGGATTACCATGCCCATCACTATCATCATTTCCACCATTTGCGTTCCCACCGTCATCGCCTTTACGTTTGGAATCCGAGTCATCGTGGATCCAACGATCATTAGGTGGAGCGACATAATTTTCTCGAGCAACATGACCGATTAATCTCTTAAACCCCGGCTTGTTCTGAAGACTTTGACCATGATAAGTCCTCAAACGCCTCATCGTTTCTTCTCTCATATGCTCCAGAACCATAATATCATAAGTCAGCTCTGGGTCTTTCATTAGATTTGGTTCTAAGTGGTGAATAATCAAATGCAGAAACCTCAGATACATTTAAAACTTGTTCTTCACATGGAATGTAGTACAATTCTCCTTTAGATGGTAGAATACAACGAATGCTGGTTGCAACATGATACGATACTCATCGAATCTTACTTTACGCCGCCAATACAATGTACAAGTACATGTAAGAGATACTTATAATGGTAGCATAGATACACTTCATTGTATTGGGACTTCTCAAGCTCGCCTTTCTACTTTAAACGTCTGAGTAACTCCTTGATAATTTCCTTATCAAACTCACAACGGTCATCCACCATATCAGGAAACTGTAAGACCCTTCGTATCACCTCGACGTCGATAATGATCTTCTTTCCCTAAATCTCTGCCTCAATCTGCTCCCATCTGAATTATACTTGGTAGTATTCCAAAAAGGTTGGATAATATTGAATTATATTGGAACATTCTCCTAGATAGCATAAAATATCTTAGATTGTTTAAGAAACGCGATCATACTTCCAAACATTGCTCTACCGAAGAAATCTTCATTTAAGAAGGCACAAACAATGTTCATTTCATCAGCCATAACTATAAAAATTGAACATTTAGTATATGATTTATACTTTGAAAACCTTAAAACTTACCAACACATGGTAAATTTTTGGTTATGATAAAATTGTATCCTCTCATTCGTTAAGATAAGTTACACGTTCGTTAAAAAGTTACTAACGAATGGCCTCATTCGTTAAAACAAATTTAACGAATGACCACATTTGTTAATTCTCTTAAATGAAAACAATTAAGTCTCATTCGTTAAACAAATTAAGGAATGACACTTATTCGTTACATAGTACAACGAATGTGTTAACATTGTTTTTCAGTAACACGAGTGAAGTATTCATTCACTACTAAGAACGAATGTAAATAAATGAATGGTCTCTTTGAATACAGTATTTAAAGAGTCAAATTTAACAAGAACACCAAAAGTAAAGAATGCAATTTTTGAATTTGTAATTCATACACAACATCAAAATTATACATTAGTTTTGGTATCAATATCATAGTTACGACATCGAAAACCAAACCAAACCAAACCATTGATTTGATTAATCTGAGTAGATTTAATTGCCAATTGAATATAGTTTTATTCATTACGTATTTTGTCAAATTAACCCTCAAAACTGGTCCATAAATCATCACCAAACCGTCAAAGGACTCGGCTTTACCTGTTGAACAATGTTAAATCACTCAAACAAGTATTAGTTAATGTTAGGAATTCTGGAAAAAAAATTGCCAAGCTTTCTCTCTGTTCTGTTGAGTTTCTAGGCAAACAGTTGTGAACAAATTAGAGCCCATTCGATCATCTATGGTATATATACCCCGTACACTTGGCACAAATCCCTAGGCAACGAATAGCCTTATTCAGTAATAATAAATATACGAATGACCTTTTATTCGCCAGTCCATTCGTTAACACATTTAACGAATGTGTCTCATATGTTAAGAATAACAAATAACATGTTATTTCTTACTCATTCGTTAAACCATTTTAACAAATAAACACTCATTCAGTATCAGATAGCGGAAGCTAATGTGAATGGGTAACGAATGTAATATATACATTGTTTACTTTAATGAATGGATGTTCATTCGTTACACTGTAGTAATGAATGGGTGTGCATTCGTTACATTGTAGTAACGTATGGGACAATACCATTAATAAATGGATTTTTTACCATTTCAAAAAAATAAATTAACCATCAAAACCATCGTTTTATATATATTTACCTTAAAACATACATTAAATTTTACCCAAAGGTAAACATTTTACGTTAAAAACGTTTACTTTAACAAGCATAACTTAAAATCGTGGGAAAATCTTTCTTTTTAAACCTTTTATCCACATAGCACGGTAACCGAAAACAATCTAGTAATAAATACTTTTTGAATTTACGTATTTTTAAACTAAAACCAAAAATAAAATCTAAACATAAACTGAAAAATGTAAACTACGAAAGCAGTACATATTTTTGTCAATTGAGCAGGGAATCATATTGATCAAGAAATTCGTGCATAACATATTTATCTTTCGGCTTTATTATGACTGGTGTTAAATCAATCATTAGTATTATTTTCCACTTAAATCTTATAACAAATATTTCAGGAATTTTTGTGATATGATTTAAAGTTCAATTAGGGCACAAGATATCATAAACTATCAACCTCTAATCTCGACTCAGACTTAGTTTGATTTTTACCATGTCACCCCAACTTGACTTCAACCTAGAACTAGTTGATCAAAGTATATGATTTTTAGTTTTAGCAATCTAGCAAATAATCCCCACAACTAGATATACCACAGTTATCAAGCTATACTTCGAGTTCCTTTTCCACAGATGAGTTTGCACGATTTCATCTGTATGGCTTACATACACTGTATCCCATGTCGTCCATTTCTTACTGGTATTAAGACGCGAGCAATGGAGGAACAATTGTATGACTCACAGCGTGGTTTGATCAAGCAGTAGTGAATTTTGTACAAAGTTCAATTGTGATTAAGTTTAGGGACTTATAATGGGCAGTAAAACTACGGGTTCAACTTTTGAGTAAAATAATATTGACATTTGTGAATACCCAGATGGATAACCTTATAAAGACCCAATGGGGTCCAGAATTCTAGAAGCATCCCATCAATACAGGATTTAAGGCCATAAGACCATAAACCGTTGCAATATTAACCATTAACTAGATGCTTATTTAAAATTTGATTTTGGTGATAAAACAGATTTAAAGCTTGAGTTTGACACAAATAATACATTTCTGCCTTTATCACCAAGACTTTGTAAGAGACTAATATCTCTTTCAGTTTGGGAATTTATGTTTATATCACATACTCTACCTTATTCGTTTGTTTTAGAACTACCAATGCACTAATACATTTTAAGACACAACCTTTTACGCCAATTTTTCACTGAAATTTAAAATATAAATGATCAATGTACCATCTTTTCCCTTTTAGCTTCAAAACTCATTTTGAGGAGTAATTTTTCAATGTTTTTGAATTTTCTAAATATCTTAATGTTTTTGGATTTTATCTATACTACAATATTTTTGTATTTTCCCATTTTTCTCCCCCTAAACACCAAAATATTACAGAAAGAAAAATTTAACAAAAAAATTATTACCCGAGCTTAGGGATATCAGCAAATGATTTTAAATCATTTAAACCATGCAAAAATTTGAATCTCGTTTTATCAAAAGTTTTGGTAAAAAGATCTGGCTTTTGATGATCCGTGTGAACTTTTTCAATGTCAATTAATTTCTTTTCATAATAGTCACATATATAATGATACTGAATTTCAATATGTTTCGGTTTAAGTGGTGCACGAGGTTTTTTGTGATACATATGGCAACAAAGTTATCAATAAAAATTAGAGTAGTAAGAAACTTCTAACCGTAATCCCACGTGCTAAATCCACAAAACCTGTTAACAGTAACTCGAGGTTGCCACACCGTTGTCTGCTTCTTACACTTCAGGAAACAAGCCGGTTTCCTAAAATCTAACAAATCGCCGCTGTAGACTTGAAGTTGATCTTTCATCCTCCATAGCCGGAATCTGAAAAATCAATAAGATCAAAAGTATCATCCTTAGGATACCGTAACCCGATGTCAAGATTACCACTCAGATACTGGAATATACGCTTCACAGCTTCTAGATGAGTTACTCGGGGATTTGACTGATACCTGGCACAAAGACAAACAACAAACATTATATTAGGGCGCGATGAAGTTAAATACATTAACGAACCCAATCATCGCTCGGTAAAGGGTCGAATCAACGGTATCCTCCAATTCGTTTGGTGAAAAATTGTGACCCACGAGAAGAGGAGTAGAAGGGACTTTTCCGACAGTTATCTTGAATCGGATCAAGACATCGTTCACATACTTTGTCTGATGGATAAAAATATCGTTATCAGACTAATGAACCTGCAACCCCAAAAATAAACTCATTTCTACCATCGAGCTCATTTCGAACTTTATCTGCATCGACTTCTCGATGTCCTTACATAACGTGCCGTTTATGGATCCAAATATGATGTCATCGACATAGGTCTGGACATGGAGAAAATCTTCTTTGACCGTTTTGTAAAAAACAGTGCAATCTCCAATCCCTCGTTTGATGCCACTATCGATCAAAAGGTCATCAGTCTGCTATACCAAGCTCACAGGGCTTGGTGAAGACCATAGAGAGCCTTGTTTAATCTGTCAACATGCTCGGGATAGTCAGGATCATCAAAGTCAGGAGGTTTCTTCACATACACCTCTTCATGAAGTTCCCCGTTTAGAAACAGACTCTTAACGCCCATTTGATAAATTTGAAATGCTTAAAAGCTGCGTAGACTAAGAATATACTTATTGTCACACCCCAACCTACGGCGGAAATGCCGGGGCGTGGACTGATTGTCACAGTTCGTAAGGTTACTATCACGCAATTATTAAAATTCAAATATTTATTTATTTAATTCAAATAACACCATTATTCGTTACAAAAAGAAATCCAAAGTAAAACAAAACATTAAATAATTCAAATGACAATCATAGTCTCAAAATAAACTCTTCTAGCATTAGTCCTGAAAACAATCCTTCTAAGTCCACACTTCACATCAAACGGTGACTTGCCTATGCGTTGAAAATAATATAGTTTGTCAACACGAGGTTGAGTGAGCAACACACCAGTTCAGTTTACATATATAATAAAATACATAGCTGCAACGAGTCAAATGAGATTAACAAATCAACCAATGAGCAAATAAAATGAGATGTCGAAAAGCACAAAGCTAAATCGACTAGCGTATGATCATACTATTTTCTAAGATTATGCTGGACCTCTCCGAATGCGGTTCACATTAAGCACATAAAACATATAGCAAGTATGGCATGAGATTAGTTAACACGTAAGACAACCATTGCATTTTTGTGTATAGATAAAATGCGAAAATATACTAAGTTACGCATATGTCCCCAAAACAGTATGAAAACGAGTAAAAAGGGGGAATGTGGTACTCACCTCAAAGATGAACGAGGATGATTAAGGTGACGAGAATGAGGAAAAAGGTTCACACGCGAACGTTAACGCCTAAGAGAGTAAGGATGTGATTAAAATAAGGATCTTAATTACGACGCAAGTTAAACAATAACCAATTAATATGATAATATCATATTTATTTGGGGATTTATCATTTAGACTTTTATTTTGAAATAAAGTGTTATTTTTAATTTTATAAGTAAATTATTTATATAAATTTTTAATTTATAATCTTCTTTATATATGTATATTTATATGAAAAAGTATCTTAGAAAATATATAAATGAAAAACGTGAATTATCAAGTATTAAAAGGTCGTTTTTAGTAAAAAACAACCTTGTTTAATCATTATTAGTATTATTAAAATGGATTATTGATTAATAAGCATAAAACAATGATTTTCCAAAAAAAGGGGTTTGGAAGGGTTGAACCCGCGACCTCCAACCCCTAATGTTCAAGCATTAACCAGCTAGGCTACCTAGCCATATGCATCATATCTTGTTTTTAAAACAATAAGAACATGATCTGGTTCTGGCTTCCCCCCCTTTGCCAAGAACCCTAGAAATTTCCATAAACCCAAAACGTTAACAATCGATCAAAACAGGTTTAGGGTTATTTATCCTCATTAAAACGCGACTCAATACATGTATTTAATTACCTCGAACGGAAATCAAAAGAGGGAGAACGAGCACGAGCAGGGTCGTCCAAGAAAATAAACTGAACGAGCAATTACAAGTCAAATGATTTCAATTAAATAGAGGGTTAGTGTCAGCGATCAAACAAGGAAGGTATCCTCACAATTAATTGGAATAATATCACTGTTATTGTGTATACCAAGATTAGGGTGTCGGTTAGGTTTAATAAAGGAAAAATGAGTCAAATGAGGTGTAATTAATGTGATTATATAGTCGGTGAGGCCGTGACTAGCATAAATAAAAGATTTCCTAATTCATATCTTGATTACAAACAGATTTGGACAGTTAATTGGCTGATTGTTTGATTCGGGTCCAATAAAACGTGAAGGTGGTTCGGGTTTGGTGATGGGTTATCCATCAAGCAAAAAGGATTATAACATAACTTACAAACAGGCCCTTCAAGTTTGGAGATGGATATAGAAGGGTTGGAACTTTATATTTTGGGTTAAAAAGTGTCAAAGTTATGAAGATGTAGCGATAAATAAATAACATAGTAGTTATAACTCGATAAGTGCGGGATTTTATTAATTTTAGAGCCCGGACCCGTAAATGGGTCGGGTAACGGTTACAAATGATAAAGTGGAAACCCCGAATTGTTATAGTATCCCCTACTTTTGGGAAATTCGTCCCGAAATTAGAGAATCAGCAACGAAAATATGAGGATAGTTGAGTTTCATCTGGTCCTCACGCTCCCACGTAAACTCGGCGCCTTGCTTAAAATTCCAACGAACTTTAACCAAAGAAATGCGGCTTCGCTTAGTAACTTTATCCATATGATCCATAATCTCAATAGGTTGTTCAACGAAATGCATAGTCTCATCGATACTAACTTCATCGAGAGGGATGTGGAGATTACCCTCGGTAAGACACTTATTGAGGTTAGAAACATGAAACACCGGGTGAATGTTTGAGAGTTCAACAGGAAGTTTGAGTCGATACGCAACAGGACCAACTCTATCAATAATCTCAAAAGGACCAACGAAACGAGGAGCTAGTTTTCCCTTCTTTCCAAAACGAACAACTCCCTTCCAAGGGGAAGCTTTGAGTAAAACAAAATCACTAACACTGAACTCTAGGGGTTTACGTCTCTTATCAGCATAACTCTTCTGACGACTATGTTGAGTCAAAGATTTGACCAAAATGAAGTACATGGAAGATTGGAATCTTCTCAACCTCCTCAGAATTCGCTAAGTATGGATTCGGGCACACCTTAGACCTCCGAGCAAGCTTTTACTTAGCCGGGTACGATATTTTGTCTATCGGGCAAGGTTATCTTCAAGTAGTCTTCTTTAGCGGATATCCGAGCAGGGTTTGCAAATTAGTGCATTGCCAGGCAAGGTTCATTAGTTTATGTAAATCCGGGCAAGGTTCACTTTATCAAGCAAGTCTGTTCTTCATAGCCAAGTAAAGTTCACTCCCGAGTAAGCTTTTGGCTAACCAAGTTCATGAAGCCAAGTGATTGGAAGACCGAGCAAGGTATTCATTAATAATAGTGGTCCGAAGAAGCTTGATGTATAAACGGAATATCTCTAAGTAACATCGGGCAAGTTTCAACTCAAGCAAGGAACAGTACTCCCGAGTACACTTTGCTAATAAGTTATTTTATAGCAAGGAGTTGAAATGGATCATTGAAGAACAAGGTTGCTCGTAAGGGTTTGTCGGGCAAAGTCTGGCAAAGTCAAGAAGACTAAAGTCTACCCGGTGGGTATTTTACTTGGTAAAATACTCTTCAAGTAAAGTCTACCCGGAAAACTGATCCCGGGCACACTTCTATGTTACCAAGTTGTGAAGGATGGCAGAGTACATAGCCTACTCGGAGAATGAAGATTGATGCAAAGCCTACCCGAAAGACTTGTTTTACACTTAGAATATTTATGATTATGTAATTTGAACATGTATTTACGTTTTGGGTTTCTAGAAGGAATGACAGCTGTCATAGGGTGGCAGGCCTATAAATAGAATGATTTAGAGCACGCCGCCCAAGGCAGACAGACACATTAATTAAGAAAGAATATTGTGTGTGTGACGGCTGTCTTAGTACGGAAAAACCTTCCTTCAAGAAACCCTAAATCGATTATCTAACTTGTATGATGAATATTATATGAATGGAAATCTTTTGAGTAAATCTTGTTTGTGTTGGTTACCTTTGAATATTGATTAAGCAACCATATGTTTGTTATTGATTCCGCCTTTATTAAACGGTCATCTTTCTAAATATAACAACCCGTCATTAACTCCCTTGTCGACACATCTATTTGTGTGAGTTATGACATGATTAAGTAAGATCCAGCAGAAATCGGGGACCAGAGAGACTACGAGCAGCAAGGATATTTTGACGGATTTGAGCAATACGATCAGTCGTTTCTTGGACTAGTTCGGGACCATTGATTTGAGATTCACCAACTTCGTTCCAACAGATCGGAGATCGACATTTACAACCATAGAGCGCTATAAAGGTGCCATACCAATACTAGAGTGAAAACTATTATTATAAGAGAACTCGATAAGCGGTAGATGAATATCCCAATTTCCTCCAAAATCGAGGACACAAGAACGGAGCATATCCTCTAAGGTTTGAATCGTTCGCTCGGATTGACCGTCAGATTGCGGGTGATAAGAGTGCTAAGATCCAATCGAGTACCCAAAGCGGATTGAAGCGATTTCCAAAAACGATAAGTAAAAAGACCATCACGATCAGATATAATGGATAACGGGGTTCCATGATGACAAACATTCTTCTCAACGTAGATACGCGCCAATTGCTCAACAGAATAAGTCTCTTTGATGGGAATGAAATGAGCAGACTTGGTCAGACGATCAACAATTACCCAAATACTATCATGTTCCTTGAGGGTAGAAGAAAGCTTAGTGATAAAATCCATGTCAATACCTTCCCATTTCCACTCAGGGACGGGAGGTTGCTCGAGTAAACCAAAAGGTCGATGATGCTCAGCTTTCACTTTGGAACAAGTGAGGCATTTAGAAACATACAAAGCGATATCTTTCTTCATACCTGGCCACCAATAGACATAACGAAGGTTGGCGTACATCTTATCCGCATCGGGATGTATGGAATATCGTGACTTGTGAGCTTCTTCCATAATAAATGTGCGAAGATCATCACGATTGGGGATCCATAAGCGGTTAAGAAAGTAAGGCAGACCATTGGGTTTAGTTTCAAGTTGGGTTTTGGCACCACACGACATCTCGTCATTCATATTGCCTTCGGTGACGGATTCGTGTTGAGCATCGAGAACACGCTTTTCGAGATCATTTTGAACAAGAACACAAGTAAGAAGTATCGATTTGAATGGCTTCTTACGACTGAGAGCGTCGGCCACGACATTCGCCTTTCCAGGATGATAGCGAATTTCGTATTCGTAGTCGCTAAGCAACTCGGTCCATCGACGTTGTCTCATATTGAGTTCTTTTTGGTCAAAAATGTGTTGGAGACTCTTGTGATCGGTATACACCACACACTTCGTACCATTGAGATAATGTCTCCAAATTTTCAAGGCAAATACGACAGCACCAAGTTCGAGATCATGCGTCGTATAATTTTTCTCGTGAACCTTGAGTTGTCTTCAAGCGTAAGCGATAACCTTGCCTCATTGCATGAGAACGCAACCAAGACCTTAGTTAGAAGCGCCGCAGAAAACGATAAAATCTTCATTTCCTTCCGGAAGAGCAAGGATAGGAGCATTTCAAAGCATGTCCTTAAGAGTTTCAAAGGCTTCTTCTTGCTTTGACCCCCACACAAAGGTTTTACCTTTGTGTGTTAAAGCGGTGAGGGGCAATGCGATATTGGAAAAGTTATGAATGAAACGACGGTAATAACCCGCCAAACCGAGAAAAGAACAAACTTCGGTGGGAGTCGTAGGCGGCTTCCAATTCTTAACAGCTTCGATCTTTGCAGGATCAACATGAATACCCTTTTCGTTAACAATGTGGCCCAAAAACTGAACTTCTTTCATCCAAAACTCGCACTTAGAAACTTGGCATACAATTGCTCCTTTCGAAGCAGATCAAGAATGGTATGGAGATGTTTCTTGTGGTCGCTCTCGGATTTCGAATAGATTAAGATGTCATCGATGAAAACAATAACGAACTTTTCCAAATAAGGTTTACAAACACGGTTCATGAGGTCCATAAAAACCGCGGGTGCGTTTGTCAACCCAAAAGGCACAACGCAGAACTCCTAATGACCATAACGAGTACGAAAGGAGGTCTTGGGGATATTATCATCACTAATCGGAGTTGATGATAACCCGAACGGAGATCGATCTTCGAGAAGCATGTGGCTCCTTGAAGTTGATCGAAAAGATCATCGATTCGAGGGAGCGGATAACGATTCTTGACAGTAAGCTTGTTAAGTTCACGGTAGTCAATGCACATGCGGAATGAACCATCTTTCTTTTTGACAAATAGCACAGGTGTGCCCCACGGAGAAGAACTCGGGCGAATGAAACCCTTGTTCGAAAGTTCTTGGAGTTGGCTCGAGAGTTCTTGCATCTCGGAGGGTGCAAGACGGTAAGGGGCTTCAGCTACAGGGTTAGCTCCGGGTATAAGATCAATTCGGAATTCAACTTGACGAACAGGAGGAAGACCAGTGACATCATCTAGAAAAACATCGGGAAAATCACGAACGACCGGGATATCGGATAACTTCTTCTCTTTCCGCTCTTTCTCTACCACGAGTTCTAGGAAGGCGACACATTTCTTGCGCAAATAACGTTGAGCTTGAAAGCACGACATGAGATTAATCTTAGACGTTGGAGTATCACCCAAAACCTTAAGAGTACGACCGTTTTTTATAGGTATACGAATGACTTTTTGAAACAAACAACTTCCGTACGATTAAGAGTTAAGCAATCCATCCCTATGATTACATCGAAACTACCCATTTGCATCGGAATGAGATCAATAAGAAACTCGACTTTGTTAAGGATTATGACGCAATCCCTGACTACCGAGTCAATCATAATAGAATTCTCGTCGGCTACTTCTACGATAAAAGGTCTAGACAACTTATCCCGAGGCTTATCAATAATATACGCAAAATCCAAAGATATAAAACTCTTATCGGCACCCGTATCAAACAAAACCTAAGCTTGATGATTATCAATGAGAAACGTACCATTCACCACATCGCTAGAACTCTGAGTTTGATTCACATTCATCATAAATGCACGACCATTGGACCCTTTAAGGGTTTGAGCAACTTGGTTCAAAGAAGGAGCTTGAATTATTGGAGCTTGAGTTGATGCCGATTGAGGAGCCATGAGCTGAGGCACAGGAGGTGCATGGGTTTGGGGTGCATAGGCTTGAGGATGGTAAGTTTGCACTTGGTAGGTTTGAGCAGTGTAGTACGGTGCATGGTATACGTGGGCTTGCGGTGGATGGGAAACATAAGGAGGTGCATACATGACATGGGCTTGGTTAGCATGGGTGAATAATGGGCAGGCATTACGGAAATGATTAGGGTCTCCGCAGTGGTAGCAAGCTCAGGTAATAGGAACACCGGGTTGAGAAGGGTTAGCAGCAGGTCTAGCAGTAGGGGGTACAGACCGGGTTTGGACAACTTGGTAACCAGGCGGTGCACGACAAGTATTGGCAAGGTGGCCGTAACGGTTACATTGAGTGCACAACCGGCAACGGGATTGGACCGGGTGATGGCGGTTACACCTGGCACAAAGGGGATGTGGGCCAAAGTAGGCTTTCTTGTTTGGGGCATTAGGTTCATTTGGGGCTTGGTTGTTGGATTAGTTGATGGATTAGTTTTGATGGTTAGGCTTACGTTTTTAGTAATTCTTGTAGAAGCGGATGTTGTTGTTGGAGGGTTTGGCCTCAGCTTTGGCATCGGTTGAGGAGTCGGTCTTTGTTTTTTCGGGGGTGGGTTTGGAATCCTTGCGAGTCAAGGCTCCATTCCGAACGTGACTATCGGTGAGGGAGGCAGCTAGGTCCATTGCCTCACCGATGGTTAATGGGTTACGACTCAATACGGCATCACGGAAAGCGAGCGGGAGACCACGAATGTATTTCTGAATTCCGCGAGTTTCGGGAGTTACCAGATGCGGCACAATACGACTTAGCTCGTGAAATCGGCTAGAATAAGTGGAGTTATCGCCACCGATTTGCTTAAGATCCCAAAACTCCGCTTCCAACCTCTGCAGTTCATGTTCTGGGAAAAATTCCTTTTTCATCACCTCCTTCAGTTCCTCCCAAGTCATAGCCACAACCAAATCCGACCCTTGGTCGTTTCTCAGGGCATTCCACCATACAACAGCTCGATCCATAAAGCATCTTGAAGCAAATTTGGTCCGTTTGACGTCCGGACATTCACAGTGGATAAATATTTTCTCCATATCTTCAAACCATTGGAGCAAGTCGGTGGCATTTTCCTCACCACTGTAAGATGGAGGTTTGGTGCTCAAGAAGTTACGAAAATCATAGTTGTTGGGTGTGGCCGAAGTGGCTGAACCATTAGAATTGAGGCTTTGGATCTGGGTGACAATTGCAGGCATAGTAGCAGCAAACTCTTTCGTGATTCTAGCAGCTAGGCGGCGGTCGCGTGAGCCAGATGAACGTTGATGACGACGGTGATTTCTGAGTGGACATTCTACGGGAAAAATAATAGTAAAGGTTTATGAGTTGGGGGATCATATGTGTAAATATTTATGGGAAAACAAAGTTAGTTGAAAAAATTAAGTTTCTGTTAGGTTAACTTCACAAAAATATAACGAAATGCATCTAGGGACGTTAGCCTCCTATGAGCTTTCCATGGCAATTTGAATGGCCCAACAATAATTAACGAAAACACATGTGAGTTGGATAGCCCATGAGCTTTACATGGCAATTTAGTTTTCCCAACTAATTAAAGAATTATCGATGCAATATAGTTTTTCGGCCCGATAAGCGTCTTTAACCGACCAAACTAAATAACGAACTATCGAAACAAAATATGGGTAGTCGGAGTATCTGACATAAATACGAAACAAGTTAACAGATGGATAGTCGGAATTCCCGACTAACCATTTGAAATAACGTGAAAACCATAATCAGAAGGTTACCGAATTTAAGCCACGATTCATCATGAATTCGGTTTAAAAAATGTATATAGGAATGCAACCACTAGTGTGGTTACGGTTGACAACTTAGGGTGTCGGTCATATGGCATCTATGGGTCTCGCTCGGGTCCATAGGGTTGAGTATTGTGGTCAGGTTATCACCCAGGTAAGGGCTAGTGTCTTACCTTTGGTTCTTGGAAAAGTTTTGCCAGTGCCCAACTCACAGTTTCTCGCCCTTTTTCTTATGATAGGGACATGCCATATAATCTAGCCCTAAGGAGAACGAGTGAAAACAACAGGTGGGAATTCTTAAGGAATATTTCCGCAGATAAAAAGCAATCTAATATTGATTTTAAATAAAATTTTAAGTTTTGAGGCATAGCCTCGGAGCAGTGCATGTGTGCATGACAATAATATAATAAGGAAAATTATTAACTAAGGGAAAGCAGTAACAATCAACTAGAACACGTAAGGCAAGCAGATAAGCACGTATAGGGCTCCTAAACATGTGTCTAAGGCAATCTCTAACGACCTATCTTAAACCTTTGGCTCTGATACCAATCTGTCACACCCCAACCTACGGCAGAAATGCCGGGTGTCTGGTCCCTTGATTTCAGCTGGATATTACTTAATCATGTCATAACTCACACAAATAAATGTGTCGACAAGAGAGTTAATGACGGGTTGCTATATTTAGAAAGATAATCCTTTGTTAAAGGCGGAATCAATAACAAACATACGGTTGCTTAATCAGTATTCAAAGGTAACCAACATAAACAATATTCACTCAAAAGATTTCCATTCATATAACATTCATCATACAAATTGGATAATCGATTTAAGGTTTCTTGAGGGAGGGTTTTTCCGTATGTATTCTATGACAGCCGTCACTTTCAAGAAAATATTCTTTCTTATCCAAAAAGTGTAGAGACTAGAATCCGTCTTAGGCGGCGTACCCTAAAACATTCTATTTATAGGCCTGCCACCCTAGGACAACTGTCATTCCTTCTAGAAACCCCAAACGTAAAAACATATTCAAATTACATAATCAGAAAAGAGTCTAAGTGTAAAACAAGTCTTCCGGGTAGGCTTTGCATCAATCTACATTTTCCGAGTACGCTGTGTACTTTGTCATCCTTCAGGACTTGGTAAACACAGAAGTGTGCCCGGGATAAGTTTCCGGGTAGACTTTACTTAAAGAGTATTTTACCAAGTAAAATACTCACCGGGTAGACTTCACTCTTCTTGACTTTGCCAGACTTTGCCCGACAAACCCTTACGAGCAACCTTGTTCTTCAATGGTCCATTTCAACTTCTTGCTATAACATAACTTATTAGCAAAGTGTACTCGGGAGTACTGTTCATTGCTTGAGTTGAACTTTGCCCGATGTTACTTAAAGATATTCATCTAGATCATCAAGCTTGTTCGGACCACCATTATTAATGAATGCCTTGCCCGATCTTCCAATCACTTGGCTTCATGGACTTGGTTAGCCAAAAGCTTACTTGGAAGTGAACTTTTCTTGGCTATGAAGAACAGACTTGCTTGATAAAGTGAACCTTGCCCGGATTTACATAAACTAGTGAACCTTACTCGGCAATGCACTAATTTGCAAACCCTGCTCGGATATCCACTAAAGAAGACTTCTTGAAGATAACCTTGCCCGATAGACAAAATATCGTACCTGCCTAAGTAAAAGCTTGCTCGGAGGTCTAAGGTGTGCCCGGATCCACACTTAGCGAATTCTGAGGAGGTTGAGAAGATTCCAATCTTCCATATACTTCATTTTGGTCAAATCTTTGACTCAACAATCTCCCCCTAGATTGGAACACCTCAGCTGACCCAAAACATTTCTAAGGTTACTTACACTTAGTCAAAATACGCATCAAATTAAAAGTCAAATTACATATTCAAATAACATAAGCACATTACATAATCAAAAGTTGTCCGAAGACATTACATCACAAAGCAAACTCTGCTAATATTGTCTCTTTCTTGCATTATGAGCGGCTTGTCTTCTATTGATTATCTCATATGCAGCTTTCATTTTGAAGATATTAAGGATTCGGTAATGAGTATGACTTTCTGGTATAACCAAATCCCTTATATCCATTAAATCTTCATCATGCAGGCAGGTCAAGTCTTTATCTTTCTTACTGATTCCCAATATTTTTCCATCTGAGTTTCTCAGCAAGTAATGGTCATCCTTTTCTTTATACTCAATTTCAGCTATGATGCCATTCTTTTGTACTGTGTAATTGGGGCGGATCATTCTTCTTTCAATACTTATGCATTTATTCATGTTTGACAGTGGATTCATTCCTGTGATATTCATCACAAAGTCTCTTTCAGCAATATCCATTCTTTTCAACTTTTCTGTCCTCTTTGACCTGTGAAGTTGAATCATTCTCCAACTTCTCTTTTCCTTTAAGAACTTGAACCCCTTGTTAGCTTCATCTCTCAAAAATTTTGACAGATCGTTCATCTGCCTTCCAGCCATCTTGTTTCTATTTCTGAAGTCATACAGATTAAGATTGGCCATTCTTTCTAGTTGCTCTTCTGTATACTCACGGAAGTCACTTCTTACAACAATTTCCCTCAATTGCCTACTTTCCATAATCACCTTCAAGGACTCAGTGACAGAATCAAAGTAAATTTCTCTTGGAAGATCCACATCAGATTGTGGTCTTGTTGTTCTTTGTTGTACAGATCTACTTGATTCACCTCTTCCTCCTTGTGGTTGTCTTCTTGAGATTGGAGGCCTAAAAGGGATAGACTTCTTTGGTTTTCCAGGCCTTAAGTTGAAAACTTTAATATAGATGGCCTCCACCATTTCTGTTGGAAGGTTAGCCAAATCAACAATATTCTGTCCTGCTAGTTCTTTAAGATCCAGCAGCATTCTTGCCATACCAGGAGTGTTTGCCAATCCAGCATGCACAAAACTTCCATCCACAAAGGTTCTAGGGTTATCACTTTCCCTTAAAGCTTTCTCCCATTCAACCTTTTGTATATAAAAAAGTTCTTTCAAATCTTGTTTCTCCAAGACATTAAAATCTGCTTCACTCATTCCCCTTTGATCAATCATAACCCTTCTTAGAATATTTATCATCTCTTCATTTTCCCAAGGGAAAATGGGTTCTTCTTCAGATTCAGGTTTCTCTTTATGTGGGGTAGGAGTTTCAACTGTTCTGACCTGTTCATTTAACTTCTCCCTCATGGTCTTAATTCTTCTTTTCTTTGCTTGAGGTTCATCAGTTGGTTCAGACAGTTTGGTAGAGCTCTCAGTTTGGACTCTGTTCAATTTTTCTTTTCTTTTCAACTTGTTGTACTGGTCCAACACTGATTCTCTAGATAGGTTCTCAACAATCCCAGGCTTCATACCTCTCTCCAGCAGGTATCCACACATACCTCCATACTTTTTCTTCAAAGTTTCCATCTTCTCAAGTTTTTCATTTTCTCTAACACATTTCTCAATCACCTTTTCTCTCTCACTGTTATATAGATCTTGGAGTTGGTCAAAGTTAAAGTGAGATAGATCTTTCTTTGAATATTTATGCCTTCTGAGGTATTCTCTAAACTTTTGACTCTCCCTGTTTTTCTCTTCCATCTTTTTCTTCAAGTCATCTCTCTCTTTATCAAGTCTCTTTTGCAACTGATCATCATTAAGATCAGCCAAAGATTCAAAACTTATCCCATATCTTCTCAGCTTTACAACTAATGAATTACTCTTTTTAGCTTCTCTCATACTCAACTCAATGTTGGCTCTCTGCACATCTGTCATTTCAACTTGTGGAGATTCAACATTCACAGCTTCTCCACATTTTCCTTGATCATCATTGTTTTCATCAGAATCATCAGTTTCATCATCCTCTTCAGTTGATACATTGACTACATCTATCTTTGGTTCATCTGAGGGTGGATGATCTGGATTCTGTTCAGACCTAGCAGGCACATCAGGAACACCTGGAATCTGTTGTCCTGGTTGCAGTTTTTGCAATTGAACTTCCCTGATTAGGCTATTATCATTATCACCTTCATCTTTAGGAGTCTCAACATAGCATTTGTTCTTTTCATCCCATCTCCCTCTCTTTGTTTTCCTCTCATCATTCCTTTTCTGTTCATCAGACTTCCTCTTTCTTGTATACACTTGTTCAAATCGTTTGGCTCTTTCCATCCTGATTCTGGTGATATTAGCCATCATTTCCTCAACAGATTCACCAGTTGGCCTTTCAAGTTCCTTTTGAGGCATTTCTTCAGATTCACAAGCCTTTTCAGATTCCTTTTCAGGTTGGCTCTGTGGTTGAAACATACTTATCACCATAGCCAAGGAATTGTCAGCTTCCTCAGTTCTGTTCATCATAATCAGTGTTTCAATTGCTTCTTGATCAGCCACATCATCAATAATTTCTTTTGCAAGTTTGGCTTGTTTGATCAAGATCTCCCTATCCCTTGTTTCTCTTAAAATGTTCTCTTGTTCTCTTAAGGCATCTTCATTTGCAATAGCATCATCTTTAAATAACACATCTTTTTCTGGATATGCCTTAACAGGCTCTTCTACACTGATTTTTGCCTTTCCTTTCTCAATTCTCCTCCTCACATCCTCTTCATCCTCAGACTGTACATAGTCATCAATCTCTTTTTCTAGTGCTTCTAACTCAAGGTCATACTCTGCCCTCTTGGAGCTTTCTGGTTGTTTAGTTTGAGTGATGGGCTCCTCAGCAGCAGTATTCCCTTCATTTAACACTTCTGTCTCAACTCCAGTTTGAGTGTCAATTAAGACATCAGTAGCTATATCAGTAGTAGTAGCTACATTTTCCTCAACATTTGTCTTTTCAACCCTGTCTTCTGTCTCAACATTCTCTCCATCCCTCTCCACATTTACTATTTCATCATTAAAATCGTAGTCTTGTTCTCCTACATCTGATCTATCACCATCATACTCATCATCCTCAGCTCTCCTCTCCTCACTACTCTCCTCACCATCATCATAAACATTCATAATCAGTTTTAAACTGTCTGTAGTTTCCACAACTGTTACAGTTTCTTCAACATTCACATCAGAGATAGTTGGGATATTCTTATTATCCCCCTATTTTGGGGCAGCTGAGGTCTTCTCAACCTCCTGCTCCAGGGATTTGATTCTCATTTCAGCTTGTATCAACTTCTCAATCAACATTATATTTTCATCAGTCACTTCCTCATTCCTCCTCTTCAATTCAGCATTTTCTAACATCAAATCCAGATTTCTTTGGAACAAGTCTGTGTAAGTGAGTGGTGTTGTGGGTGGTGTTGTGAAGAATGTTTCATGTTCAGGTTGTTCTGTGTTTATGGTGTGGGTTTGAAGTAGGGATTGAGTGGTTTGATGTGGTGGAGTTTGTGGTGGTGACTGTGGTGGTGTTGGAATAGGTTGTTCTGTTTGCTCAAATTGCTCCCCCTGATCAGGTGCAACAATATCCATAGCTACTCCAGCTCCTCCTTCATCTCCATCTATGTCATCATCTCCATCATCAGAACCATCATTATCACTCTCAACATCATCTCCTCCTTCCTCCTCTGAGCTTAACTCAGGCACTGGCATCACCTCCAAGTTATGATCTAACAGCCATGGCAGAATTTCAAATGAAACTTCAGAATTGAACCTATTGGCAGCACCTGGGTTCTTAATTCTCTTATAAGTGTCAGGATTTTTCGGTAGGTGTGTTATGCCAATAGTGGGTAGATCTTGTAATTCTCGTTGAAGATTATCTGTAGGAACCTTGGGTATTTCAAAAATCTATCCTTCTCAGCCTTTTTCAAATTTGAAACTAATCCCTCAAAGATCATCTTTGAGAAATTAAATGGCAAATCATAAATGATTCCAACAGTGGCATTTGCTAGATCACGACTCATCAAAGTCCATGATCCTTTTCGTGGAGCAAACCCATGTATCACATGATGAATAAGGAATCTGTACAACATAGGGAACATTCCCTTTTGAAATTGCCCATCATGTATCGTTCCCTGATATCCTATTGTCTATTCAAAGATCCTCCTCAGGTGATCAGTATTGAAGTTTATTGGATTATGATCATCATCATTCAACCGTAAACATCTTCTGATCATTCTTTCTGTCACATGTATCTCATGACCAGCAACAGATGCTTCGATTCTCTTTCCATTGATATCTTCAATAAGTTTGGCAGATCTCCAGAAATCTAGTGAATGATTTTTGTAGATGACAGGATTTTCAGTGAAGGCAAAACTGACATTTGACCGAGCCATCCATGTAATCATTCTTTCCATCGGCTTGTTGTCAGGTGTGACTTGCAAGAGTGCACACATATTATGCTTCTTCTCGAAGAAGTATTTGGGTTGGTCTTCTTCTGCCATATCTGAACATCATAAATAAACATATTCAAAATGAAATTAGTCATAAAGTTCAGTGCTTTAAATAATTTCAAGGTATAAAAATGAAGAAGAAAGAGAGAGAAATCATCAAGAACCTGTTCTTCGACAAATTTATAACCTAATCACATAAACAGAGTATTAGTAATCAAATACATAATCAAAGCCCATTATAGCCTAATCGTGATCGGAAAACACATTAATGTTGCTTACCGAGTCGGAATTATAGGGCAAAATCAAGTTAGGGTTTGGATTAAAATTTGAATGCGATGAGTCGGTTTAGGTTTCTTTGTGAGTAAGCAGTTGCAGTGAAAGGAGAGAGAGGGAAAAGTAATGTTGAAAATTTTTCCTAACTCCCTCGTATATACCTTTTGAAAGTGGGTTTTAAATGCCTTTTGTCGTTTAGTGAGTTATTAGCTGTCACACAGTAACATTATCCACTTGATATATTAAAACATTTCTTTACCCTTTTAGTAAACCTTACTCCGAAAATTTTAACATATAACCAAAGTCTACTTGGTATACTTCCACTTACACAAAGCTTACCCGAATAATAAAAACATCAAACCTTGCTTGGTCAAACCAACTAATTTAAAGTCAAGACACTGTTGAAGAAAGCTTACCCGAAATACCAGATTTCTTGAGAAATTAATCACAAGACAAACAATCAAGTATTTAGCATCAAATAAACATCATTTCTAGGAATCAATTAAGATCCCCATATAAATTTCTTAAACTCAAATAAATGACTTAATCTAGCATAAACCCTATTAAAAAGAAAAACATAATCAATCAGACATATGTAATAAACATATTCAGTCAAGTATACTTGGAAGCATAGTGTGCATGAGCAACCTTCACAATGTTTTAACGTGCCCGAACAACCTTCTTATGCAAAGTATACCCGAATAACCTTCCTATAGTACAAAGTGTGCCCAGAAAAGGACTTCTAGCAGACAGTGTACTCGGAAAGTCAGGTTTTGAAATTACCAAGTATATTGAGGGAACAAAAATGTACCCGAAATATAAAGTGTTCCCGGAAAACAAAGTTTGCCCGAAAACACTTGTAATTTCAAAGAAATCATAAGCACAAATATCACAGAGCATGCTAGGAATGAAATTAAAACATATAAACAGATAAGTGTGCTACAGTATAGAATTTCAAATAGCTTGCCCAAAACACCTATGTTAGCAATAAGCTTACTAGGATGCACATATTTAATCATCAGGTATGCCCTTACCCGAAGGATTTCAACATATCAAACCATACCCGATCATGACAAACTTAAATAATAATATCTAAGTGTGCCCGGAAAGATTAACTAACCTTTTCTAACAACATATTCACACAAATCACAAAGCTTACTCGGTGTATTAATCCTAAGTTCACAAAATTTGCTTGAACTAACAATCAGCATATAAAATGCAAAGCTTGCCCGAAACAAGAAATCCTTGTTAAAAGCTAGCTACAACACATAATCATCTCAAGACTTCAAGCTTGCTCGGGAAATTAGTACAAGAGTGTACTCTACCCGAAAAGTGTAAACACTTCAAAGCATGCCCGAAAATCATAAACCTAGTCAAAAATGACTAAGCTTGCCCGGAAAGGTCACAAATCATCAAACCTTACCCGAAATAACATATTCAAACATATTCAACTGTTTTGTGCCCGGAAAGGTTATAAAACACCAAACCATACCCGAACTTACATATTCAACCTATAAAAGGCAAAATGCAATACTTTTTGAGTTAAACCATTTGTCAAAATATATTTTTCATTACAGATCATAGTTTAAGAGCAAATGGTGCATTTAGAGATCAAATTTCAGTTAAATTTCTCTTCAAATTGTTTCTTCCATTTTCTGAAAAGATATCAAGAATGGGATCATATTGACTAAGTAGCTTTCTCAATACTTCATTCTCAGCATTATTATGACAACATAGATAGGTTAACAGCAGGTATAAACTTAGCATGAATTTCATCTCTTTGGTGATATGATTAAGGTTCAATTTAAGTATAATGCATTAATGGTCAACACTGTGATATGATGCCTCATATCTCTTCTCAAAGCTTATTTGGCTTTCCCCAGATCACCCCAATTTGACTCCAACCTCCTGTATTTGGTCAAAAAGCATGTTTTTGTATGACAGAACTTATTGAATCTTTTTGTATTTTTGATTTTCAAACATATATAGAGGGTGAACGTTGGACTTACAGTTAAATAACAGGCCTTTCATTCAAGATGAGACATATTTTGTCAATATCTTTGTAGTTCTTTGTTGTAACCCTCTTGTTTGATAAAATATTTAAAACACTTATCAACTTTTGGTTGATTTATTCATTCTTCCCCTTGTTTTGATATTTTCTCCAATTTTTGTAACACATGTTCTTTGTCATATTTAAAGATGTTTCATTTTTGGTTGACCAAATAACAACAGGCTTGTGTATGACTGGGTAATCACTTTTCTGCTTATCATTTGGAGAGATTTATCTTGAGACATGCAAAGACAACTATGTATCTCCACATAAAGATTAGCATATTCATTATGTTTATATCACCTTAGATTTTACATCATCATGAGAAAGCAACCATACATGTTAATGAC
Organism: Bidens hawaiensis; assembly: GCF_021521415.1. Taxonomy (NCBI): domain Eukaryota; kingdom Viridiplantae; phylum Streptophyta; class Magnoliopsida; order Asterales; family Asteraceae; genus Bidens; species Bidens hawaiensis. Next base: position 57,528 of record NW_027505128.1, read on the forward strand.
TATACTAAGGTCCTTTTAGCCTATTAAATCCATATGATTGGATAAGTAGTCAATGTACTATCATTTCCCAATAAATTACAGTTTAATATTCAATCACCCCAATTTCTCTTCATTGTCAGGTAAATGGCTATCCTGTTTGACCACAAGTGATTAGCAGGACCAAACATACATGTGAATATATGTCCTTTCAAAGTCAGAGTTATTGACATAGTTTTAAGTGAAGGAATAAGAAACAAGTTATAATTGCCCCAAATGCATTCAGTTTTCAGGTCAATGGCTATCCTTTAAATCTGTAGAGATTTAAGGACCAAATATACACAAGTGTATGTCCTTCCAACTGGGCAAATGACATAATTTTCAGCAAAAATAACTACTTGAGTCTTTTCTTTAAAACTCCTTCTTTTAAGCTTCTTTAAAGCTTGAATTGAATAATCTTATCATATCTCTACACCATTAATCAACTTGCTCATGTTTTGACCAAAATAGAGTATTTATGCAAAATTCATTATAGAATTCATTTTATCACTTAATTTTGACATAAAACACATTTTGACATAAACAGTTGTAACATAATCAAATCTTAATCAAACTTAATATTATCAGGACAAGTAGACAGTCATTCAAAGTCTAACCTATCTTAATAACATCAGAAGATCAGATAAAGCACATATTCAAGCAATTAAGCAATGATGTCAGATAAGCTTACTCTAACAATTAAATCTTAACAGAGACACTTATACTAACATCACAAATGCACATCAACTGATAATCAAACAAGCATATCAATCAAATCAATCATGTCAAAACTATGCAATCATCATCAGTTAAAGCACATATCAGTTTACATATTTAGTAGCATAATCAGTAACATACTCAAGCATATTCACATAACATTCAATTTGTGAAACCTCTAAATAAAATAATCAGTTAGCACATAGAGGAACACAACCAGGCACACATCCTTAATCAGATTTCATCAGAGTTGATCATTTCCAGGGCTTTCAAAAGAAAGTTGAACCTGGTTCTATCAAGTGGTTTGGTGAATAGGTCAGCCAAATTGTTACTTGTATCAACTATTTGCATTTCAATCAAACATTTTTCACTGCAATCTCTGTTGAAGTGATGTCTAATTTCAATGTGCTTAGTTTTAGAATGTTGAACTGGATTCTTAACAGAAAAATATGCAGCAGTATTATCAATAAGAATAGGGGTGTTCAAAAAATTCAAACCATAGTCCAGCATCTGATTTTGAATCCATAGAACTTGTGCACAGCAAGCAGATGCAGCAACATATTCAGCTTCTGCAGTAGATATTGAGACTGTTGTCTGCTTTTTGCATTGCCATGACACTAGCCTTTCACCCAAAAATTGACATCCTCCTGAGGTTGACTTTCTGCTCATGTTACAGCCATCATAATCACTGTCTGTATATGCAATCAGATCAAAAGATTGGTTCTTTGGATACCAAATTCCTAAGTCTGGTCTTCCCTTTAAATATCTGAATATTCTCTTAACAGCATTCATGTGGGAGACTTTTGGACTTGATTGAAATCTTGCACACACACATACAACAAACATGATATCTGGTCTTGTTGCAGTCAGATACATCAGAGATCAAATTTTGGCTCTATATTCATGTTCATCAACAGGCTCCCTCTTTTCATCTGCAATCATGTTTTCTTTTGTGTCCGTTGGAGTTGAAGCAGTCCCGTACTCATGACAGTTGAACTTGTTCAAGATGTCCTGCACAAATTTGTTTCAGTGAATGAAGATCTTTGCAGCCTTTTTTTGAACTTGCATTCCAAGAAAGAAGTTCATTTCTCCCATAGAACTCATGCTGTATTTTGACTTTATTACCCCTTCAAACTCTATGCACATTTGTTCATTAGTAGATCCAAAGATGATGTAATCCACATACACTTGTAACAGAAGTAAGTCTGATCCCTTTCTTTTGTAGAAGAGTGTTTTGTCAATGGCTCCCCTTGTAAAACCATTTTCAAGAAGATGATTTGATAGCTCATCATACCATGCTCTAGGAGCCTGATGCAATCCATAAAGGGCTTTGTTAAGCTTATACACCCTGTTTGGATACATTGGATCCTCAAAACCTGGAGGTTGAGCTACATACACCTCTTCATCAATCTTTCCATTTAGAAATGCAGACTTAACATCAAGCTGGAACACTTTAATGTTCTTTGAGGCAGCATATGCAAGAAAAATCCTGATAGCTTCAAGTCTTGCAACAGGAGCAAAGACTTCCTAAAAATATATTCCTTCTTCTTGAAGACATCCCAGTGCTACAAGTCTAGCTTTATTCTTAATCACCAAACCCCTTTCATCCCATACCCATTTGGTTCCTATTGCATATCTGTCAATTGGCCTTTCAACAAGATCCCACACATGTAGATCTCTGAACTGTGCCAGTTCCTCTTGCATTGCTTCTACCCAACTATTGTCTTTTAGTGCTTGAGCAATGTTCTTTGGCTCTATTTGGGATAGAAAGCAGGAGTAAAGACAGATGTTTGCAATTTCAGAATGACTTCTTGTAACTCTTTCATGCAAATCTCCGATGATGTTTTCAGAAGGATGATTCTTTTCCACATAAAGAGTTTGTATAATCATATTTGTAGATAAATTTGTGTCAAGATTTGTTTCATTGAGCTCTGGTTCTTCAATAATCAAATCAGTTTCTGCATCATGAAATTCAGGTGCTTCATCATTATTTTGTCCTGAAGTAGATGCACCATTGTTTTCTAAATTCAATCTTTGAAATAGATCTTGAAATCTTGCAGTAGATGCAACTTCTTCTCCACTTGCTTGGTTGCCTATGTCACCCTCATTCTGAACTTGATCATTCTGCACATCTTGATTGTCTTGATTGTTCTCAGTATGATCATATTCACCAATGTCACATGAGGAATTCTTCACAAAAGTATATTCCTTCTCTTTTCTTGCAACCTTCTTCCATAATTCTTCCAAGTCCAATGATTTCTTCTTTTTCTCTTCAATTTCACTGGTCTTGTAGAAAAATTCATTAAAGTCTTCAGGATAAATCTTGAAGGACCTTATCAATTTTTCATGATCAAACAGCCATGCTGCACCATCAACTGTATTGAATTGATTCTCATGATGTCAGATAATTCTATGACAATCAAATGGTATTTCACATAAACTCTGTAAGCTTTTGAGTGTGTAGAATATCCAACAAAGAAACAATCCAGGGATTTTGTTTGAAACTTGTTCAAATAGTCCCATGTGTTCAAAAGAAAATATTTGCATCCAAAGGGCTTGAAAAACTTAATGTAAGGCTTTCTGTTATGAAATATTTCATATGGAGTTTTGTTATGCCTTTTGTTGACAAGTACCCTGTTCTGAACATAGCAGGCTGTATTTATGGCTTCAGCCCAGAAAGTGACAGGCAGATTAGCATCTGCTAACATGGTTCTTGCAGCTTCAATCAAAGTTCTATTTCTTCTTTCTGCAACACCATTTTGTTCAGGAGTTCTAGGAGCTGAGAATTGTTGTTGTATTCCATTTACTTCACAGAATTCTTGCATAACTCCATTCTTGAACTCAGTGCCATTGTCACTTCTCATCATCTTCACTTTCTTATTCAATTTGTTCTCAATCATTGTTACACAACCTTTAATCAACTCAGCAGTCTCATCCTTGGTACTTAGGAAATAGACCCAAGTATATCTTGAATAGTCATCAATGATCACAAGACAATATCTTTTCTTCCCTATACTTGGCGCACTCACAGGGCCAAAGAGATTCATGTGAAGTAATTCAAGTACTTGATCAATTGAGTTGATGAGCTTTGGCTTATGAGTAGATTTGTGTTGCTTTCCCTTTTGGCATGAACTACAATGATCTTCCAATTTGAACTCTCTTGTAGGTAAGCCTATGACATGCTCACCTTTGACAAGTCTATTCATGTTCTTTAAGTTCACATAACACAGTTTCCTATGCCACAATTTTGATTCATTTTCAGTGGCTTTGGAAACAAAACATGCACCTCCTCTTGAAACAGCTTCTTTCATATTCAATTCATACAAGTTGCCATTTCTTGGTGCCATCATCATAATCATTTCAGGTGGAATCACAAACTCAGGTTTTAGAATGAAACAGTGTGAATCATCAAAACTGACTTTGTATCCCTTATCACACATTTGTGATATACTTAGTAGATTGTACTGAAGACCTTCAACATGAAACACATTATCAAATGATACTTTCCCATTTGTTAAGATTCCTTTTCCAACAATCTTTCCACTATTTTCATCACTACCAAAAGCTACAGGACCTTCAAACTTTTCTTCATAATTGACAAGAGACCTCTTGTCACAAGTCATGTGCCTAGAACAACCACTATCCATGTACCATATGTCATTCAAAGGAGTGGACTATTCCTGCACATAAGAAAAAGTTTGATTAGTTGAGTGATGAAGTGCAAGCCTTATCAACTTGCAGCTTATCAGATTCAGTTTCGGACACAGCTTGGGAAGTGAGTGTTGTTGGTTCAGGATCTTCATGAGTGAGTTCTAGCTTGTCTGAATTGTCTGTTTCATAACCACACTCTCTTGGAGTTTTGACTAGTGAGGTTGAGTTCTGGTACTCAGTAGAGTCAGTATCATACTCTTGTATCACATAGTCCTTCTTTTCATAGTAATCTCTCACATCAGGAACTGTTTCAACTTTGGTTTCAGTCTTAGGTTTCCATAGGAATCCTTCAGGTTCAAATCCATGTTTTAACAAAAACTTCTCATCACCAGTGAGTTCTGTTGGTTTCTTTCTAGGATATGCATCTTTTCTTCTTGTCTTCTCGCTGCTTGATGATCCTAGAGAACTATCGGATTTGACAGATTGAGTATCTTGTTTGAATCTCAAAGGCTTATAGTTCTTTTTGATCACTTTCTCATGCTTCTTAGGAGATATACTTCTTCTTGCTGATTCAGTCACTTGCTTCTTTATTTTGACATCAGCTTTCTTCTTAATCCTTGTCTCCTTTGTTGATTGCTTTTCTTCTCTGTTCATGGTTTCACTTCCACACACTTTTCCTTTTTCCCAGATATTCATCATACTTCTGTTTGTACAGAACAAAGTCTTGGCCATACTTTGTTCCATCTGGGACATGAAATGGTTGAAATTTCAATCTTTCATTGCATGAGTCTGCATGGTGTCCATATTCATCACACTTCTTGCACCATACCTTTCCTTTGAATTTTTCATGTTCTTTTGGTTTCTTGAATCTTTCACTAGGCTTGGGTGACTTGACTCCTAGAGTCTTCTGATTCTTTAAACTATCAAAGTTAATTGAGAATGGCACAAACTCCTCAATCATGATATCTTGTCTTTCAAGTTTGCTTTTGACGAAGACAACTTTCTCCATAATCATAGGTTCTTCATCACTGCTTTCTCTAATCCTTGATTGTCTCTTCTCATATTCTTCCATAGTTTCTACTTCTCCAACATCTAACACCTCATGACTAGAAAAGACTGGATTAACTGGGATAACATTTTCTGTATCAATTTCTTCAGTCACCATCTTCTTTTTATTTTGATTTATCCTTTCCAATGCAGTCTTGGTTGGTGGTCTGACTGCATTGTAGCTTATCTTCTTCCTTTCACAAATGTCAAAAGAAACATGTTCTCTCTTTGTTCCTCATTCTGTTTCTTCATTCTTGGTGTGACAGGTGGATACTTTGGAAGTTTATCAACTGATTCTGGTTTCTTGTATCTTTTTCCTCTCTTAGCAGCTTTAATTTCCTCTTCAGTAATTTGATCACTTAAATCACTCAAGTCATCTTGGTTCAAATCATCAGACCCAAGGTCATCTTCAGAGACTTGAACTCCAATTGACTTTTCTTCTTTCAAGTATTTCTTCACAACAAACTCTCCTTCTTCACTCACCTCAACATTCTTGTACAAATCCACAAGTTCTTCTTTGTCTTGAAAGACATCTTTGAATTGTTGTAGATATGCATTTTCTTTATCAACTTTTGGCATAAAATTGTTGTTGAAAGGTGGTGGTACTGCTTTGTACTTGTCTTCTTCTTTAACTTGGTTTAAAATTCCACAGATGTTTCCAGTGGAGACCAAGTTTTTCAAGAATTCATTGTCAGCTTGCAGTTTTGTGTTCAGCACCTTCTCTTCTATAATCATTTTCTACAACCCATCAATTTCAGTGGTGAATATTTTCTGAGCTCTGTAACTGTTTACACAGCCTTCTTCCAAACTTTTCATTCTTTCTTCACTCACTAGTTCACTTGCCTCATATGCATTGATGATACTTTGTTTCTTAAAACACTCACTTTTCAGCTTGCCTACTTTCATTTTCAGTTCATTGATAACTTTAGTTAAATCAATAATAGGAGCAGAATGTACCTGAGATGATGATCCATCTTCTTTCTCAATTATAGCCATGAATGCCACATTTGCCCTCTTGATATCATCTGCAATATCTTCTTCATGATTGCTCCAATCAAAGTTACCTTCATGCTGTGTTGTTACAGCAATATTTCCTTGATTTCTGATCTGGTTTTGATTGGCTGGAACAGTGTTGTTAGGAACATTTTGAAGGTTTTGGTTGTTGTTTCTCTGAAAACCTTGATTTTGAGGCACTCCTTGATCCTGATTGTTCATTTGAGTTGGAAGTTGTTGTTGAAGTTGGGATTATAGTTGTTGGGATTGTTGTTAAAGTTATTAGTGTTTGGTCTCTACTGATATTGAGGCTACTGTTGATACTGAGGGTGCTGATTTCTTGGTTGATTCTGAAATTGGTTTACTTGGAAATTTCTTGGCATGTTACATTCTCTTGCAAAATGACCAGGCTGTTGGCAATTGTAGCAAATGGCTTTTGACTTGTCAAAACTAATTCTTTCATTTGGTCCTGATAGGAGTGACCTACCAGTCCTGTGGTAAAGCCTCTTGCTTCTAAGAGCCAAAACAGCTGCTTCCCACTTCAAATCCACGTCCTCCAAATCATCAACATCTATCTGCTCAAGATCATCTTGTACTACACTTGTGTGAATTAAGTTCTTTGCAACAAATGCATTACATGACTCAGTGAACATTGAAAGAAATGCTTGTGTATCACTGCTTGGACCATGTCCACCATTAGTGTGAGGAACATTTCCACTTACCATAGAGGCAGAATCAGTGTCATCAATTAGCTGCACATTGAACCTCTGCTGGTTTCCTTGATTGCTTGTGCTCACACCAACAAATGATTTTGGAGTATCAGAATTGAGTACAACATGTTCTTCAATGATAGGTATCTGTTGTTGATTCTTGGTAGTCAAATTGCCCATAGGTGCAATCAATGCATTTGAAACATTGAAGCAGGGTCTTTCCTCCTTTATCATCTCATTCTCTATCATCTCTATCTCAGCAGCTTGAAGAAAACACACTACATCATCCACTTTTAGCTCATTGAAGTTATGCTTTGTGAGGATGAACTTGCAGGCAGTATACCATTCCTTTGGCATAGAGTTGAGCAGCTTGATATTGAGGTCAAAGTCAGTCATGACATAATCTGTGGTTCTGAGATCATTCACAATTCCCAGAAACCTCTCCAGAATTGATTTCAACCTTTCTCCTTCTTTATACTTGAATCTTTGTAGCTGCTGCTTCAATCTCTGCTTCTTGATGTTTTTGAGTTCAACATTTCCCTCAAACGTTTCAAGTATTGCATCATACATTTCCTTGGCATTGGGATGATGTGCAACCTTGGTAAGTATTTCCCACGACAGACCTAGCTTCAACATAGCTAAAGCCTTGTCATCTACTTTTCTCATCCTTTCTCTCACAGCAGCAGTTGCTGCCGGATTTGCACCTTCTGCAACTTCCCCTTGTGGACCATTCTTGATGGAGTTCCACATATCAGCATCATCATAGCAAATGGCTGCTTCAAACAAGACCTTCCATTTTGTGAAATTTTCCTGTCCATACAGTCTAGGAATCTTGTTAGTAGATACCTCTTGTTCCTCGTAACCAGACATTTTGTGAAATCAAAAGTAATTTCATTGTAAAAACAGAATTTTAAAATAATCAGATATGAAGAAATCGATTGTTCAGATCTGAGTTGTCTGATGCGATTAGAACAAGATTTATATATAAAGATTAAAACTTTAAATAGAATAAGGAAGAGAAAACACCAAAAGATTGTAGATCTGGAAGAAAAATGAAGAACAGAGCTGCTGGCGTCACTTTTCAATGTAACAGTGGTCTGCTTACGTCAGTCTTCTTCAAATCTTCAATCAGCAACGATCTTTCCAAAATACCGGCAACAAGCTCTGATACCACTTGCCTGGTCCCTTGATTTCAGTTGGATCTTACTTAATCATGTCCTAACTCACACAAATAAATGTGTCGACAAGAGAGTTAATGACGGGTTGCTATATTTAGAAAGATAACCGTTTGTTATAGGCATGCCACCCTAGGACAGCTGTCATTCCTTCTAGAAACCCCAAACGTAAATACATATTCAAATTACATAATCATAAAAGAGTCTAAGTGTAAAACAAGTCTTCCGGGTAGGCTTTGCATCAATCCTCATTTTCCGAGTACGTTGTGTACTCTGTCATCCTTGAGGACTTGGTAAACATAGAAGTGTGCCCAGGATCAGTTTCCGGGAAGACTTTACTTAAAGAGTATTTTACCAAGTAAAATACTCACCGGGTAGACTTCAATCTTCTTGACATTGCCAGACTTTGCCCGACAAACCCTTACGAGCAACCTTGTTCTTCAATGGTCCATTTCAACTCCTTGCTATAACATAACTTATTAGCAAAGTGTACTCGGGAGTACTGTTCATTGCTTGAGTTGAACTTTGCCCGATGTTACTTAAAGATATTCATCTAGATCATCAAGCTTGTTCGGACCACCATTATTAATGAATGCCTTGCCCGATCTTCCAATCACTTGGCTTCATGGACTTGGTTAGCCAAAAGCTTACTTGGAAGTGAACTTTTCTTGGCTATGAAGAACAGACTTGCTTGATAAAGTGAACCTTGCCCGGATTTACATAAACTAGTGAACCTTACTCGGCAATGCACTAATTAGCAAACCCTGCTCGGATATCCACTAAAGAAGACTTCTTGAAGATAACCTTGCCCGATAGACAAAATATCGTACCTGCCTAAGTAAAAGCTTGCTCGGAGGTCTAAGGTGTGCCCGGATCCACACTTAGCGAATTCTGAGGAGGTTGAGAAGATTCCAATCTTCCATATACTTCATTTTGGTCAAATCTTTGACTCAACACCGGGGCGTGGACTGATTGTAACAGTTCGTAAGGTTGCTATCACGCAATTATTAAAATTTAAATATCTATTTATTTAATTCAAATAACACCATTATTCGTTACATAAAGAAATCCAAAGTAAAACAAAACATCAAATAATTCAAATGACAATCATAGTCTCAAAATAAACTCTTCTAGCATTAGTCCTTAAAACAATCCTTCTAAGTCCACACTTCACATCAAACGGTGACCTGCATATGCGTTGAAAACAATATAGTTTGTCAACACAAGGTTGAGTGAGCAACACATCAGTTCAGTTTACATATATAATAAAATATATAGCTGCAACGAGTCAAGTGAGATTAACAAATCAACCAATGAGCAAATAAAATGAGATGTCGAAAAGCACAAAGCTAAATCGACTAACGTATGATCATAGTATTTTATGAGATTATGCTGGACCTCTCCGAATGCGGTTCACATTGAGCACATAAAGCATATTGCAAGTATGGCATGAGATTAGTTAACACATAAGACAACCATTGCAGTTTTGTGTATAGATAAAGTGCTAAAATATACTAAGTTACGCATATGTCCCCAAAACAGTATGAAAACGAGTAAAAAGGGGGAATGTGGTACTCACCTCAAAGATGAACGAGGATGATTAAGGTGACGAGAATGAGGAAAAAGGTTCACACGCGAACGTTAACGCCTAAGAGAGTAAAGGATGTGATTAAAATAAGGATCTTGATTACGACACTAGTTAAACTGTCACACCCTCAAAATCCACTAACGGAGTTTTACCGTCAGAGGGTGTGAACAAACAGGATCGGAATCATTAGTTATAATCAAACCATAAAACAAAGTTTCAAAACCATGAAAATGTTTTACGAGTAATTAAATGCGGAAGCGTAAAAACCATAGAAACCAATGTTGCGTCACGCAGGACGACTTAAAACCAATGATAACCGTTAAAAATAAGTTTGCATAACAAAAGCGTTTTCAAGCAATGCATGTTCCTAAGCCGCACGCCCGCCTCGGCTACCTGAGAATAACATACTAAAAGTGTCAACACAAGGTTGGTGAGTTCACAAGTTTAAATAAAAATAAAGCGTTTAGCGTTTGCGTTCAGCGTTTTGCGTTAAGCGTTTTGCGTTACAGCATTTTGCGTTACAGCATTTTGCGTTACAGCGTTTTGCGTTACAGCGTTACCAGATAGTGTTATGTCAATTATATATCTATAGGTAGCTAGCCTATAAAACAAGTATCACTAAGTGTTCGACACCGAAGCTGACTGTTTATCATTTGCCTTGCCACCAGGTCATCCAGACCATGGTATGTGTTTAGCCAAGATTACACCCGCTCGACATCCAGTCGAGTTTAGCGTTGGGTGGGGTTTGTCAAACCTAGTAGTACTACTCAACAATGACTCGCTATTATCCAAATATTAACCGGTTCGATGTTATGAAGGACTTTAGTTATTGCGTTTGCCACTTAGTCTTTACAAGTGATATATAATCTATATTAACAAAATCTTAAATGCGTTTTCAGAGTATGTTATCTCCCCCAAGTGAAAAGCGTTTAAAAAGTTTAAAAGGGGAAAGTGAAACTCACTGTTTGCGAAGAAATTCCCAAATTAAATCACCAAGATGCGCGTCACAGAAAAACTCTCTCTAGCGTTCTAAAACAACAAAGAGATTTTTCTAAGTGTCGGAATATTATCGAGTCTCTAGACTCGGCACATAATACCTATGCACATAACATGTTTCGTGTTTTGTTTGTGAATCGTGTGTGACTTTAACAAATGTATTTGTGATACGTTACATGTGTAAGCAATTATATACGTGTCATGTATTCATAAAGTACATCACTAGCAATTACCCCCTGTAAGGGCATTTTGGTCAACACATAACAATTATATAGCAAGTATCATGTTTCATGCATTTTCACACAATTCAGCAGCTAGTTTCACCAAGACAGAAATTCTACTTGGTCAGCTTCGTTCTTGGAGTAGACAAGAATATCATCAATGAAAACAATCACAAACTTCTCGAGGTACGCCTTGCATACTCGATTCATGAGATCCATAAATACAGCTGGTGCGTTGGTTAGGCCAAAAGGCATAACCGAAAACTCGTAGTGACCATACCGTGTTCTGAAAGCCGTCTTTGAGGTATCTTCTTCGCGCACTCTTAGTTGGTGATAACCAGATCGCAGATCGATCTTCGAGTAGTAACTCGATCCTTGTAGCTGGTCAAATAAATCATCAATTCGGGGTAAAGGATAACGGTTCTTGACCGTCACCTTGTTCAATTCCCGGTAGTCGATACACATGCGGAAAGTCCCGTCCTTCTTTCTGACAAATAAGACAGGGGCTCCCCATGGTGATGAGCTTGGTCGGATAAAACCTTTGTCCAACAAATCTTGCAACTGAGTGGACAGTTCCTGAAGCTCCGCCGGTGCGAGCCGATACGGGGCTCGTGCTATGGGTGCTGCACCGGGTGTCAACTCGATTTGGAATTCGACTTGACGAATAGGAGGGAGTCCAGGCAAATCCTCCGGGAAAACTTCCGGAAAATCTCGCACAATTGGTATATCTTCAATTCGCTTCTCCTCCGTGGGTTTCTCAACAATCTGCGCCAAAATTGCCGGATGACCCTTTCGTAGGTACTTCTGCGCCTTCATGAGGGTAATGACGCTGGTGGTCATGCCGCTTCTCTCACCTCGGACCGAAATGATCTCGCCGGAAAGGGTAGTAATGTGAACTATCTTATTTTGACATATAATCTCCGCTCGGTTCTCGGATAACCAGTCCATGCCGACCACGACATCGAAACTACTAAGCGTAAAAGGGATAAGGTCGATATCAAAGACATGACCTGACAGTTTTAACTTACATCCCGTAAGTACATGAGTCGTTACTATAGTCTTACCGTCAGCTAATTCAACAGGAAACTTAGCATCTAACGGAGTTGGAGTTAAGTCTAAGAGTTGGCTAAAGGCTTTCGACACAAAACTCCTATCAGCTCCAGTGTCAAACAATACAGAAGCAAAACAATCGTTCACAGGGAACTTACCAGTCACCACGTGCGGATCATTGCGGGCTTGACCCGACCCAATTACAAACGCTCTTCCTTTGCCATTGCTTCCACCACTACTGCCACTTCCATTACCTCCATTGTTGTCGTTATGTTTCAGTTTGGGACAATCTTTCCTGAAATGACCTTCCTGCCCACATTCGAAACATCCCTTCGTCGTCATAGATGGTTTAGGAGCACCCTCTGCCGCAAGGTCTCCTCTACATTCCTTCGCCTGGTGACCCATCTTTCCGCATCTCTGACACTTGACACGGTCACACGGGCCAACATGATAATAGTTGCACCTATTGCACTTCGGATATTTCCCAACATATCCGCTCGAACCCTGCCCGCTACCGTTGTTATTGTTGTTGTGACTCTGATTGTTAAAGCTCCGAGTGAATTCGGGCTTACGGTAGTGTTGTTGCTGTGGGAGGTTCGAGGATGAGGATCTGGTGTTGTCAAACTTTCTCTTTCCATTGCTCGGGTTGTTGTTGTTGTTGTTGTTGTCAGTGTTCGGGTTGTCACGGGCTTTAGTGGTTGAACCCCTAGGTGGTAACGCACCTTGGGTCACAGCTTGATCCGTCAGTTTGTGAGCTACACGGATCGCTTGTTGAATCGTGGCTGGTCTGGAAGACGTCACCATGCCCTGAATTTGAGGTGGTAACCCATCAATATACATTTCAATCCTCTTACTCGGCGGATCTACCATCCGCGGACACATCACCGCTAACTCGTGAGAATGGGTAGTGTAGGCTTCAATTTCTGAACCCACCATCTTCAGTGACCAAAATTCTGACTCTAACTTTGAAATCTCCTCTCTCGGACAGTACTCCTCTCGCATCATGTTTTTGAACTCCTCCCAGTTCATCGCGTTAGCCAGTTCCAATCCAAGAATTTGCACATTTGCACATCGTCTGAGGACACTTCTGAGTGTGCCTCTGGCTCAGCCGGTTCTTCCTCCGGTTCCTCTTCGGGATCTGCCTCAGGCTCGGCCTCAGGCTCTGCCTCAGCTTCGGCTGCGTTCTGAGCAAGTTGCATTTGTAAGACATCGCAACGCTCTAGAGCTATCTCGGTTCGGGTCCTTGCTACTTGTAGTTGCTCTTGCAAGTCTATCATCTCGTCTTGCATCTTTCTCATAATCTTCATCTGTTGATCACTAGCCTCTTGCATTTCCTTCATTGCCGCTGCCATGCGGGCAATTTCCTCCTTAGTCTCGGTTCCGTCTTTTAACAGTCCGGAAACGTTCGCTCTCGTATAGCGCATGTAACCCACATCTAGCTCCAAACATGAAACAACAGCTGCGAGAACTCGCTCTACAGGTTCGGTTATGGGTGGTAGGGTGTTGGGATAAGCAGGGTGGTTCGGGTGAGGTAACGGGGGAACTTGTTCGCGATAGACCATACGTCTGATCATGTTAGGGTACCAATCCCAGCTAACGTCGTTTTCGTATATGCCTCCGGATAGGCGGTACCTCTTCGGTGCGGGAGCTTCGAGTTCCGGGACTACACGGGGTGGCGAAGCGGTAGGTAACTGCGGTTCCTTCCCGTGAGCATGAGTCATCGGATCGGATGATTATGATGATGGCGGCGTCGACATTCCTACAGGTAAGCCGTGTATGCGCGCGCGTATGAGTGAAAGAGGTAAAGAGATAAGATAACAAAGACTACACAAATCTATGCAGTGCGTATCATTATAACTAATGGGTCGTCGCGGTTATAGTCTAGTATGCATGCAGCTTCTAGTTCGCTATAACCAATGGCTCTGATACCAATCTGTCACACCCTCAAAATCCACTAACGGAGTTTTACCGTCAGAGGGTGTGAACTAACAGGATCGGAATCATTAGTTATAATCAAACCATAAAACAAAGTTTCAAAACCATGAAAATGTTTTACGAGTAATTAAATGCGGAAGCGTAAAAACCATAGAAACCAATGTTGCGTCACGCAGGACGACTTAAAACCAATGATAACCGTTAAAAATAAGTTTGCATAACAAAAGCGTTTTCAAGCAATGCATGTTCCTAAACCGCACGCCCGCCTCGGCTACCTGAGAATAACATACTAAAAGTGTCAACACAAGGTTGGTGAGTTCACAAGTTTAAATAAAAATAAAGCGTTTAGCGTTTGCGTTCAGCGTTTTGCGTTAAGCGTTTTGCGTTACAGCGTTTTGCGTTACAGCGTTACCAGATAGTGTTATGTCAATTATATATCTATAGGTAGCTAGCCTATAAAACAAGTATCACTAAGTGTTTGACTCCGAAGCTGACTGTTTATCATTTTCCTTGCCACCAGGTCATCCAGACCATGGTATGTGTTTAGCCAAGATTACACCCGCTCGACATCCAGTCGAGTTTAGCGTTGGGTGGGGTTTGTCAAACCCAGTAGTACTACTCAACAATGACTCGCTATTATCCAAATATTAACCGGTTCGATGTTATGAAGGACTTTAGTTATTGCGTTTGCCACTTAGTCTTTACAAGTGATATATAATCTATATTAACAAAATCTTAAATGCGTTTTCGGAGTATGTTATCTCCCCCAAGTGAAAGGCGTTTAAAAAGTTTAAAAGGGGAAAGTGAAACTCACTGTTTGCGAAGAAATTCCCAAATTAAATCACCAAGATGCGCGTCACAGAAAAACTCTCTCTAGCGTTCTAAAACAACAAAGAGATTTTTCTAAGTGTCGGAATATTATCGAGTCTCTAGACTCGGCACATAATACCTATGCACATAACATGTTTCGTGTTTTGTTTGTGAATCGTGTGTGACTTTAACAAATGTATTTGTGATACGTTACATGTGTAAGCAATTATATACGTGTCATGTATTCATAAAGTACATCACTAGCAATTACCCCCCGTAAGGGCATTTTGGTCAACACATAACAATTATATAGCAAGTATCATGTTTCATGCATTTTCACACAATTCAGCAGCTAGTTTCACCAAGACAGAAATTCTACTTGAAAGATTGTACTATTCCACTGATCATAGCATCTCAATTAATTTACCAAAAATCATTACAGAAGCACATATGTCTTAGGTTTCCAGAACATATTTTATTATATTTTTATTCCACATAGTTTTCTCACAATCATCAAATCATTACAGCAAACTCATAACAGTCAAATTCGTGCGCAACAGAATGTTATTTGAAATTCCCGTTAAACGAAAAATCCAACAAATGCAAGACCACTTGGGTTAGGTTCCTAACTCAATGAGTCAACTTCCAGAAGTGGAACCAACCCAATTGGTCTCGTAGTTCATGAGATATAACATTTACAACACAACCTAACTGCAGGTCTAACAGCTCAGCTTTGCACAACGTTTTTGTAAAATCATAAAAGTTAACTTCTACTTGTCCAAAAATTACAAGTTTATATTCTTTAGAAACTAGACTCAACCTAGTTTACTGTAGTATCAATAATCTCAACCAATTTTCACATTTACACTTCGTTACAGTCACTTAAACATCAATAACACATTCTGTCCAGAAACTGTTTGCATCCAAACTCAACATATTAACTATCTATGAACTATCATGCATTCATATGACACTCTAGACTCCATAAACACCATCCATGCACATCAATTACACATTACATACATGATTAGGGTTTTTGTTTGAACTCAAATCAAAGACACAACAATTAACGTGTAACAATATCAATACTAGTTATCATATCATTATCAAATCAACAACAATCATATTAACTTCCTATACACACATAATCGGCCAATCTAGGGTTTTTAATTAACCCATTAAACATCAAAATCAAGTAATAAGGATGTATAGAATAATCGATTATACCTTCCTAGCACCTAATTCTTCAATCAAAAGCTTGAATTGATGGTTGTATGTGTGTGTGAAGGTGACGGCAGCCAAGGAGATGGAGGGAATGGGTTCCGATCGGGATTTGGTGTGGGGGAAGAAAATAAGTTAGGGTTTGTTTATTATTATTATTTATAATAGTCTATGTTACACTTTGGCCCCTCCACTTCTAAGTATTACTTTTCCTAGCTTAAACTAACTTGTTTACATCTTGAGTTAACGTTTATAACCATGTTATCACATAACACATAAGTCTAACACATCATTATCACATAATTACAGTTTTGACGTTTTTCGTTTATTCATCAATCGTTTGCGTCAACTCGTTTGCGTTTCGGTGCAATTCCCGAAAGACTACACATGTAGTAAGTGTTAAGCGTCATTTAAACCCTAGTTTAAATGTAATGAGGTGTGCGTTATAGATTCAGTGATCTTGAGTTTGAATTGACGGAGTTGAGTTAACGGAGTTAACCTGAAATTGACGATTGTCACATCATTCCCATGTTAAAGAATTTTTGTCCCGAAAATTTGAGTCAAGTCGTGATGAGTGTCTGAAAAAGTAAGAAAAATTTTCAGTTTGTCATATCATCCCCTAGTAGAAAGAAATTTTGTCCCGAAATTTAATTCATACCTCCGGTGATTTCTGACGGTTTGCCGGGTTTCGCGGTTTTCTGTGTTTGGTCAGCCCTTCAAAAAGGTGATGATACTTTTTCATCATTTGATCCTCGCGTTCCCCCGTGAACTCCGGTCCACGTCTCGAGTTCCAACGAACCTTAACGATTGGAATTTTGCTGTGCTTGAGCGTCTTGGTTTCCCAATCCAAAACCTCGACTGGTTCCTCAATGAAACGTAACTGTTCATCAACTTGCAGTTCCTCCAAAGGGACTACTTGGGTTTCATCAGATAAGCATTTCTTCAAATTGGACACGTGGAATACATTGTGTATGCCACTGAGTTCCGTTGGTAGGTCCAGTCG
Organism: Bidens hawaiensis; assembly: GCF_021521415.1. Lineage (NCBI taxonomy): Eukaryota > Viridiplantae > Streptophyta > Magnoliopsida > Asterales > Asteraceae > Bidens > Bidens hawaiensis. The sequence goes on from NW_027505128.1 coordinate 74,660, forward strand.
GTACGCCACCGGACCAATGCGCTCAGTTATTCGGTAGGGACCAACATATCGTGGGTTGAGTTTGTTTCGCTTACCAAAGCGAACCACACCTTTCCAAGGTGAGACTTTGAGTAACACTCGATCGTTCACTTGAAATTCGAGAGGTTTTCGGTGCTTGTCGGCGTAACTCTTTTGACGATCTCGTGCTGCTGCCATGCGATTTCGGATTTGAACAATCTTTTCCGAAGTTTCGAGTACTAGTTCTGGACCAGTGATTTGGCTGTCACCCACCTCTGCCCAGCAGAGTGGTGATCGACACTTCCGTCCGTACAGCGCTTCAAACGACGCTGTTTTAATACTTGCGTGGTAGCTGTTATTATACGAAAACTCTACCAAGGTTAAGTGAGGTTCCCAACTTTTTCCGAAATCCAATACGCAGGCACGCAACATATCCTCCAGGGTCTGAATAGTTCGTTCACTTTGCCCATCCGTCTGAGGATGGTATGTTGTGCTCATATCAAGACGGGTGCCTAGTGTGCTTTGCAGCGACTTCCAAAAGTGCGAAGTGAAACGAGAATCTCGATCAGAAATGATTGAGACAGGCACTCCGTGTCTAGACACTACTTCCTTCATGTAAACACGAGTCAATCTTTCCATTTTGTCCGATTCCTTAATCGATAAGAAATGTGCAGACTTAGTCAACCGGTCAACGATCACCCAGATGGTATCGCATTCCGTCGGTGTCTTAGGTAAACCAGTGATAAAATCCATTGAGATGTGTTCCCATTTCCACATTGAGAGTTCCGGTTGTTGCAGTAGACCAGATGGTTTCTGGTATTCTATTTTGACTCTGGCACAAGTCAAGCATTTGCTCACGTAGGTGGCAATGTCGGCTTTCATGTTCGGCCACCAGTAAAGTGCCTTTAAGTCATGGTACATTTTATCTGAGCCAGGGTGGATAGAATATCGGGACTTGTGAGCTTCGTCCATCACTAGAGTTCTCAACTCTCCGTATCGTGGAACCCAAATCCGGTTCTCAAAATATCGGACCCCGTCCGATCTGGTTTCAAGTTGCTTGTTCATGCCCCGCATGAGTTCCGATGGAAGATTATCATCTTTCAAAGCTTCGTGTTGCGCCTCGCGAATCTGACCGGGTAAGTTGGCATGAATCGTGAGTTGCAATGCTCGCACTCGCCTGGGTTTATCAGTTTCTTTCCTGCTGAGAGCGTCGGCCACTACATTGGCCTTGCCAGGGTGGTACTTGATGGCACAATCATAATCTTTGAGCAGCTAGACCCAACGACGCTGTCGCATGTTCAGCTCCTTCTGATCGTAGATATGTTGGAGACTCTTGTGGTCGGTGTAAATGGTAAACTTGGTACCGTACAAGTAATGCCTCCATATCTTAAGGGCAAACACCACAGCTCCGAGTTCCAAATCATGGGTCGTGTAGTTCTTCTCGTGAACACGTAGTTGTCGAGAGGCATAAGCTATAACCTTCTCGAGTTGCATTAGCACACAACCGAGACCTTGTATCGATGCGTCACAGTGTACCTAAAAATTCTCCGTTCCCTCGGGTTGGGCTAGAATAGGGGCGCTACAGAGTTTGGTTTTCAACAGTTGAAAAGCGGATTCTTGCGCGTCACCCCAATTGTACTTAGTGCCTTTGTGAGTCAAAGCGGTGAGGGGTTGAGCAATCTTTGAAAATCCCTCGATGAAACGCCGGTAGTAGCCGGCCAGTCCTAGGAATTGCCGCACCTCAGTCGGAGTCTTAGGTGCTTCCCAGTTTTTGATGGCCTCTACCTTACCGGGATCGACATGGATACCGTTCTCGTTGATCACATGTCCTAAAAAGTGAACTTCGCGAAGCCAAAACTCACATTTCGAGAGTTTAGCATACAGTTGCTCCTTCTTCAATAATTCCAGAATTACCCTTAAGTGTTCTTCATGGTCAGCTTCGTTCTTGGAGTAGACAAGAATATCATCAATGAAAACAATCACAAACTTGTTGAGGTACGCCTTGCATACTCGATTCATGAGATCCATAAATACAGCTGGTGCGTTGGTTAGGCCAAAAGGCATAACCGAAAACTCGTAGTGACCATACCGTGTTCTGAAAGCCGTCTTTGAGGTATCTTCTTCGCGCACTCTTAGTTGGTGATAACCAGATCGCAGATCGATCTTCGAGTAGTAACTCGATCCTTGAAGCTGGTCAAATAAATCATCAATTCGGGGTAAAGGATAACGGTTCTTGACCGTCACCTTGTTCAATTCCCGGTAGTCGATACACATGCGGAAAGTCCCGTCCTTCTTTCTGACAAATAAGACAGGGGCTCCCCATGGTGATGAGCTAGGTCGGATAAAACCATTGTCCAACAAATCTTGCAACTGAGTGGACAGTTCCTGAAGCTCCGCCGGTGCGAGCCGATACGGGGCTCGTGCTATGGGTGCTGCACCGGGTGTCAACTCGATTTGGAATTCGACTTGACGAATAGGAGGGAGTCCAGGCAAATCCTCCGGGAAAACTTCCGGAAAATCTCGCACAATTGGTATATCTTCAATTCGCTTCTCCTCCGTGGGTTTCTCAACAATCTGCGCCAAAATTGCCGGATGACCCTTTCGTAGGTACTTCTGCGCCTTCATGAGGGTAATGACGCTGGTGGTCATGCCGCTTCTCTCACCTCGGACCGAAATAATCTCGCCGGAAAGGGTAGTAATGTGAACTATCTTATTGTGACATATAATCTCCGCTCGGTTCTCGGATAACCAGTCCATGCCGACCACGACATCGAAACTACTAAGCGTAAAAGGGATAAGGTCGATATCAAAGACATGACCTGACTGTTTTAACTTACATCCCGCAAGTACATGAGTCGTTACTATAGTCTTACCGTCAGCTAATTCAACAGGAAACTTAGCATCTAACGGAGTTGGAGTTAAGTCTAAGAGTTGGCTAAAGGCTTTCGACACAAAACTCCTATCAGCTCCAGTGTCAAACAATACAGAAGCAAAACAATCGTTCACAGGGAACTTACCAGTCACCACGTGCGGATCATTGCGGGCTTGACCCGACCCAATTACAAACGCTCTTCCTTTGCCATTGCTTCCACCACTACTGCCACTTCCATTACCTCCATTGTTGTCGTTCTGTTTCAGTTTGGGACAATCTTTCCGGAAATGACCTTCCTGCCCACATTCGAAACATCCCTTCGTCGTCATAGATGGTTTAGGAGCACCCTTTGCCGCAAGGTCTCCTCTACATTCCTTCGCCTGGTGACCCATCTTTCCGCATCTCTGACACTTGACACGGTCACACGGGCCAACATGATGATAGTTGCACCTATTGCACTTCGGATATTTCCCAACATATCCGCTCGAACCCTGCCCGCTACCGTTGTTATTATTGTTGTGACTCTGATTGTTAAAGCTCCGAGTGAATTCGGGCTTACGGTAGTGTTGTTGCTGTGGGAGGTTCGAGGATGAGGATCTGGTGTTGTCAAACTTTCTCTTTCCATTGCTCGGGTTGTTGTTGTTGTTGTCAGTGTTCGGGTTGTCACGGGCTTTAGTGGTTGAACCCCTAGGTGGTAACGCACCTTGGGTCACAGCTTGATCCGTCAGTTTGTGAGCTAAACGGATCGCTTGTTGAATCGTGGCTGGTCTGGAAGACGTCACCATGCCCTGAATTTGCGGTGCTAACCCATCAATATACATTTCAATCCTCTTACTCGGCGGATCTACCATCCGCGGACACATCACCGCTAACTCGTGAGAACGGGTAGTGTAGGCTTCAATTTCTAAACCCACCATCTTCAGTGACCAAAATTCTGACTCTAACTTTGAAATCTCCTCTCTCGGACAGTACTCCTCTCGCATCATGTTTTTGAACTCCTCCCAGTTCATCGCGTTAGCCAGTTCCAATCCAAGAATTTGCACATTTGCACATCGTCTGAGGACACTTCTGAGTGTGCCTCTGGCTCAGCCGGTTCTTCCTCCGGTTCCTCTTCGGGATCTGCCTCAGGCTCGGCCTCAGGCTCTGCCTCAGCTTCGGCTGCATTCTGAGCAAGTTGCATTTGTAAGACATCGCAACGCTCTAGAGCTATCTCGGTTCGGGTCCTTGCTACTTGTAGTTGCTCTTGCAAGTCTATCATCTCGTCTTGCATCTTTCTCATAATCTTCATCTGTTGATCACTAGCCTCTTGCATTTCCTTCATTGCCGCTGCCATGCGGGCAATTTCCTCCTTAGTCTCGGTTCCGTCTTTTAACAGTCCGGAAACGTTCGCTCTCGTATAGCGCATGTAACCCACATCTAGCTCCAAACATGAAACAACAGCTGCGAGAACTCGCTCTACAGGTTCGGTTATGGGTGGTAGGGTGTTGGGATAAGCAGGGTGGTTCGGGTGAGGTAACGGGGGAACTTGTTCGCGATAGACCATACGTCTGATCATGTTAGGGTACCAATCCCAGCTAACGTCGTTTTCGTATATGCCTCCGGATAGGCGGTACCTCTTCGGTGCGGGAGCTTCGAGTTCCGGGACTACACGGGGTGGCGATGCGGTAGGTAACTGCGGTTCCTTCCCGTGAGCATGAGTCATCGGATCGGATGATGATGATGATGGCGGCGTCGACATTCCTACAGGTAAGCCGTGTATGCGCGCGCGTATGAGTGAAAGAGGTAAAGAGATAAGATAACAAAGACTACACAAATCTATGCAGTGCGTATCATTATAACTAATGGGTCGTCGCGGTTATAGTCTAGTATGCATGCAGCTTCTAGTTCGCTATAACCAATGGCTCTGATACCAATCTGTCACACCCTCAAAATCCACTAACGGAGTTTTACCGTCAGAGGGTGTGAACTAACAGGATCGGAATCATTAGTTATAATCAAACCATAAAACAAAGTTTCAAAACCATGAAAATGTTTTACGAGTAATTAAATGCGGAAGCGTAAAAACCATAGAAACCAATGTTGCGTCACGCAGGACGACTTAAAACCAATGATAACCGTTAAAAATAAGTTTGCATAACAAAAGCGTTTTCAAGCAATGCATGTTCCTAAACCGCACGCCCGCCTCGGCTACCTGAGAATAACATACTAAAAGTGTCAACACAAGGTTGGTGAGTTCACAAGTTTAAATAAAAATAAAGCGTTTAGCGTTTGCGTTCAGCGTTTTGCGTTAAGCGTTTTGCGTTACAGCGTTTTGCGTTACAGCGTTACCAGATAGTGTTATGTCAATTATATATCTATAGGTAGCTAGCCTATAAAACAAGTATCACTAAGTGTTTGACTCCGAAGCTGACTGTTTATCATTTTCCTTGCCACCAGGTCATCCAGACCATGGTATGTGTTTAGCCAAGATTACACCCGCTCGACATCCAGTCGAGTTTAGCGTTGGGTGGGGTTTGTCAAACCCAGTAGTACTACTCAACAATGACTCGCTATTATCCAAATATTAACCGGTTCGATGTTATGAAGGACTTTAGTTATTGCGTTTGCCACTTAGTCTTTACAAGTGATATATAATCTATATTAACAAAATCTTAAATGCGTTTTCGGAGTATGTTATCTCCCCCAAGTGAAAAGCGTTTAAAAATTTTAAAAGGGGAAAGTGAAACTCACTGTTTGCGAAGAAATTCCCAAATTAAATCACCAAGATGCGCGTCACAGAAAAACTCTCTCTAGCGTTCTAAAACAACAAAGAGATTTTTCTAAGTGTCGGAATATTATCGAGTCTCTAGACTCGGCACATAATACCTATGCACATAACATGTTTCGTGTTTTGTTTGTGAATCGTGTGTGACTTTAACAAATGTATTTGTGATACGTTACATATGTAAGCAATTATATACGTGTCATGTATTCATAAAGTACATCACTAGCAATTACCCCCCGTAAGGGCATTTTGGTCAACACATAACAATTATATAGCAAGTATCATGTTTCATGCATTTTCACACAATTCAGCAGCTAGTTTCACCAAGACAGAAATTCTACTTGAAAGATTGTACTATTCCACTGATCATAGCATCTCAATTAATTTACCAAAAATCATCACAGAAGCACATATTTCTTAGGTTTCCGGAACATATTTTATTATATTTTTATTCCACATAGTTTTCTCACAATCATCAAATCATTACAGCAAACTCATAACAGTCGAATTCATGCGCAACAGAATGTTATTTGAAATTCCCGTTAAACGAAAAATCCAACAAATGCAAGACCACTTGGGTTAGGTTCCTAACTCAATGAGTCAACTTCCAGAAGTGGAACCAACCCAATTGGTCTCGTAGTTCATGAGATATAACATTTACAACACAACCTAACAGCAGGTCTAACAGCTCAGCTTTGCACAACGTTTTTGTAAAATAATAAAAGTTAACTTCTACTTGTCCAAAACTTACAAGTTTATATTCTTTAGAAACTAGACTCAACCTAGTTTACTGTAGTATCAATAATCTCAACCAATTTTCACATTTATACTTCGTTACAGTCACTTAAACATCAATAACACATTCTGTCCAGAAACTGTTTGCATCCAAACTCAACATATTAACTATCTATGAACTATCATGCATTCATATGACACTCTAGACTCCATAAACACCATCCATGCACATCAATTACACATTACATACATGATTAGGGTTTTTGTTTGAACTCAAATCAAAGACACAACAATTAACGTGTAACAATATCAATACTAGTTATCATATCATTATCAAATCAACAACAATCATATTAACTTCCTATACACACATAATCGGCCAATCTAGGGTTTTCAATTAACCCATTAAACATCAAAATCAAGTAATAAGGATGTATAGAATAATCGATTATACCTTCCTAGCACCTAATTCTTCAATCAAAAGCTTGAATTGATGGTTGTATGTGTGTGTGAAGGTGACGGCAGCCAAGGAGATGGAGGGAATGGGTTCCGATCGGGATTTGGTGTGGGGGAAGAAAATAAGTTAGGGTTTGTTTATTATTATTATTTATAATAGTCTATGTTACACTTTGGCCCCTCCACTTCTAAGTATTACTTTTCCTAGCTTAAACTAACTTGTTTACATCTTGAGTTAACGTTTATAACCATGTTATCACATAAAACATAAGTCTAACACATAATTATCACATAATTACTGTTTTGACGTTTTTCGTTTATTCATCAATCGTTTGCGTCAACTCGTTTGCGTTTCGGTGCAATTCCCGAAAGACTACACATGTAGTAAGTGTTAAGCGTCATTTAAACCCTAGTTTAAATGTAATGAGGTGTGCGTTATAGATTCAGTGATCTTGAGTTTGAATTGACGGAGTTGAGTTAACGGAGTTAACCTGAAATTGACGATTGTCACATAAACAATAACCAATTAATATGATAATATCATATTTACTTGGGGATTTATCATTTAGACTTTTATTTTGAAATAAAGTGTTATTTTAGTTTTATAAGTAAAATTATTTATATAAATTTTTAAGTTATAATCTTCTTTATATATGTATCTTTATATGAAAAACATATCTTAGAAAATATATAAATGAAAAACGTGAATTAGCGAGTATTAAAAGGTCGGTTTTTAGTAAAAACAACCTTGTTTAATCATTATTAGTATTATTAAAATGGATTATTGATTAATAAGCATAAAAAAATGATTTTCCAAAAAAACCGGTTGTGGGAGGGTCGAACCCGCGAAATCCAACCCCTAATGTTCAAGCGTTGACCAGCTAGGCTACCCAGCCATATGCATCATATCTCGTTTTTAAAACAATAAGAATATGATCGATCTGGTTCTGGCTCCCCCCCCCCCTCCCCTTTGCCAAGAACCCTAGAAATTTCCATTAACCCAAAACGTAAACAATCGATCAAAACAGGTTTAGGGTTATTGATCCTCATTAAAACGCGAATCAATACATGTATTTAATTACCTCGAACGGAAATCAAAAGAGGGAGAACGAGCACGAGCAGGGTCGGCCAAGAAAATGAACTGTACGAGCAATTACAAGTCAAATGAGTTCAATTAAATAGAAGGTTAGTGTTGGCGATAAAACAAGGAATGTATCCTCACAATTAATTGGAATAATATCACTGTTATTATGTATACCAAGATTAGGGTGTCGGTTAGGTTTAATAAGGAAAAACGAGTCAAATGAGGTGTAATTAACGTGATTATATAGTCGGTGAGGCCGCGCCTAGCATAAATAAAAGATTTCCTAATTCATATCTTGATTATAAAACAGATTTGGATAGTTAATTGGCTAATTGTTCGATTCGGGTCCAAGAAAACGTGAAGGTGGGTTGGGTTTGGTGATGGGTTATCCATCAAGCAAAAAGGATTATAACAGAACTTACAAACAGGCCCTTCAAGTTTGGAGATGGATATAGAAGGGTTGGAACTTTATATTTTGGGTTAAAAGTGTCAAAGTTATGAAGATGTAGCGACAAATAAATAACATAGTAATTATAACTCGATAAGTGCAGGATTTTATTAATTTTAGAGCCCGGACCCGTAAATGGGTCGGGTAACGATTACAAATGATAAAGTGGAAAACCCGAATTGTTACACTTATAGCCTCCAGTCTCACAACCAACTGTTCTTCTGACGAACGATGACCCCATGATCATCCTTTTTACATTTAAAAACCCATTTTGTCGGGATAGGCTTTTTAACCCGATCTGGTTTATCAATGTGATCCCAAAAACCTAGTCGTACAAACTGCTACAGCTCTTCTTGCATTGCTTCTACCCATGAAGAATCTTGAAGTGCCATAGGAACACTCATTGGCTCAACTTGAGAAAAAAGCAAGTGTATCCATGATTCTCATGATTCCCGAAGCATGCATATCAGCGCATGCACACAATACTTTATCTTCACATTCATTAGCGACTTGCCGTCACGTTTGAACACCGTCATTAACATCACCAATGATGTTGTCCTGAGGATGATATGAATTAATCCGAAAGGTTGGATTCTCAGGAACTAAAACATTGTCTTTTAAATTGGTGACATTTTCTTCAATTGATTGATTATTCACAGGTTGAGAAGATTTTCCAACATGTAACTCAAAAATATCTTGAGTCTCAATCAATGGAGCATATGAAGAATCTTCAAAGTCGGCATCTTCTGAAGAAATAGAAACATCATCGGATGTCTCTGTTTGATTGTGTACCACACTATCATCATAATTAGAGGACATTGGTATGGAAGACATCTTTTCTTCCAAACAAGAACCAAGTCTTCGGTTGGTATGTCAACCAACGGAGTAACGAAATAAATAAACCTTCTAAATTGAACATCCAATCAGGCCCCTTACTGGCAGGTGGTGTAGTGTATCTTTGATAATAAACATGATACCATTCTTCTATACACCCAAAAGAAAAAATAAAGACACGTTTCATGGGTGACGCATAAACAAGAATGCAACCTTAAATCGCCTTTTCTCCGAATTTACCCGCCTCTCGTTTAAGCAAAATACAAGAACATCCGAATAGTTCGAGGAATTGTAAATTAGGCTTATGGTTGTTAAGAAGCTCATAACTCATCTTCTTGAGATTTTAACCGTTAGAACACGATTCAGAGTATAGAAAGCGGTGTTCACAGCTTCATTTTGAATTGGTCGGAAAGCTTTGAATCCGCCAACATAATTCTTGTTGCTTCAATCAGTGTTCTATTCTTCCTCTCAGCTAGACCATTCTGTTGTGGCATGTACGGAGCACTGTATTCCCGATGAATTCCATTTTGAATATAGAAAAAGTTAAGACATTATTATTGAACTCCGTGCCATTATCACTTCAAATTCGTCTCACTTTATGTTTGTAAAGTGATTCGATCATAGTGATCAAATTTTGTATGAGAATAGGTGTTTGATTCTTGGAACTCATAAATAACACCCACGAATACCTTGAATAGTCATCAGTAACAACTAGACAATACCAATCTCCAGCAATACTAGAACGATTCATTGGACCGAACAAATCAATATGAAGAAGTTCCAAAGGAGTATCAATGGAATTATTCTGTTTCAATGGGTGCAACTTCTTCTTCTATTTACCCTTATTGCATGAAACACAGTGATCAGTCAATTTGAAATGTTTTGGTGAAATACCATCCACCAAATCATTCGCCATTAAGTTATTCATCTTCTGAACATGAATATGACCCGTACGCCTATGCCACACGGTTGACTCTTTCTTGGTTGCTTTCGAGATAAAAAACGTTTCATTAGAAGAAGAAGGCGATACATTAGAACTCACGTTGAGTACATAAATAACATTCGATCAAGGATATCTCATGACTACCATTTCTTCATGAATAACGAAAGCCAGTTTAAGGATTACAAATTCCTTGTTAGTGAATAAAGTGGTAAATTTCTTATCATAAATCTATGACACGCTTAACAGATTGTGATCCGCTTTATCACAATAATTAACCCGCTCAAATGTAACACAACCATTTGAGACTTCACCCTCCTTTGTAATCATCCCACCTTGATTACTATTAAACGCTAACCCTCCTTGAATTTCTATAGAATTCGAAAAAAGGTCAAGGTTGCCAGTGATATGTCAAGAACATCCACTATCCATTATCCATATATCACCAAAAATTGTCTTCGATTAACTCTTCACAATAAAGGTAAATGATTAGTTCAAAAAGCTGCCCAAGCCTCCGTCTTGGGCACCTCTTTTGTTTCCATTTTAGACTTAATAATTTTAGGTTTCACCTGTGATTGATGCACTTGTGTATAAGCCATTGGTTTCTTTGACTTTAGTCTAAGATATACATCTTTAATCACATTTGAATCCTTGTTTTGATAAATTGGTTGAATAAGGTCAAACGATTTATTACATTAAGCTTGTTTACATTAACATGAACCACCTTACGTGGATTCACATCATGAAACATGATATGAGTAACATCAATCTTGACTTGTAGCTATTGTCTTTTCAAAATTTGTTTAACCAAATGAATCTTAGTTGATTGTTCCTTGGTTAAAGGCTTTTCAGTCTTTTTGACCCTAGATCCACATTGGCGTGCAACATGACCACATTCACCACATAAGAAACAAGTTCTCATGCCCACGAAGGTGTGTTGTGAGCCAACACAAGTATGTGAAACTTCAGGTTGATAAGAATCAACCGATACTTTAGAACCATCCAATTGATTAAAATATTTATTCTTGTAAAAATCAAGATTGGAACAATTTTAAAAACTTTGTAAAGTATGTGTTCCAGTTGAACTACCAAATTTAACAGGTTCCACAAATTTTACTTGAGTTTTAACTTTAGGCTTTGTAACTGTTTTGTTTATCAACTTGGATATTTCGAAAGCCTTTACAAAGTCATTTAAACTTGATGTTTCATAATGAAAGATACTCTCAATCAACTCAGGTTTGATTAAGTGCAAAGTAATGTCTTTTTCATCGAAAACTTTTTTGACACCTTGTAACTTAAATACTCTCCCAGTTTTTACTTTAATCTCAGTTGGATTAATGAATTTCAACAAATTCGCATAAGAAATAATTGGTTTTTCAGATTTCTTTTTGCTCACTTTAGTCATGTTTGACCCGTACACAGCTTCTTCAAATTCATGTGGTTCACAAAGAATGTGATTAGAACGAGGAATATTCCGTTCTTTTTGTACCACTTTGGGTTCAAACACGTATTCAATTACCACGCCGTCAATAGATTCAACAAATACTTCGTCTCACTTCGAATATGAGTTTCATGAGTTAATACCTGAGAAACTGGTTTTAATTTTTTGATTTGCATTGGTTCCTCCTTTTTGGTTATAGGCTCAACAATTTCGGGAGGATCAACAGTCGTTATCAACTTTTGTCCTCTCTCTTGAAAATGGAATGTTTGTATAATCATTATAAAATGGTGGAGAAACCTCAACAAATCCTAAACCATTTTTAGATCCTTTTTGTTTACTAGATACTTCGATTATATCATTTAATAAAAATGAAGAATTTCTAAACTCTTCAAGTTTATTTTTCAACTTAAGCACTTCATTTTCGAGTTCAGTAATCTTGGTTCTCGATTTCAAGATTTCCTAAATCTATCGATCAATAATTACCAACTTTCCTTAAACTTCGGCTTTAAGATCATGATTACTATTCGAAAAAACTTCAATTTTTTTACTTTAGATCTTTGTTCCAGATCTGATGCTTGTCAATAGTTATCACAAACTATAGCTAAGTCTTTCACCAATGTCTCCTTGTGATGACGAATCAACTTAATCCTAGACATGCATTCATCACATTGAGAGCATTGTGAAATCATAGTTTCATTCAAAACTTCAGGATTTACATTAACTTATTCAACCACAGCCGGAGCACGACTAACTTCTTCAATGTAGACATACAAGTAAAAGAATCTTGTGGCTCTTGGCTTGAAATATCAGAATCAGACTTAGTCTGTAATTCACTTTCTTCAGTCTATCCATCCTCGCATGCATCCTCAAATTGTTTAGCTATCTCAAACATGGCCAGGTTAGCTTGATTACCATTAGGTGAGTTACCTAACAGCCTTTGATTTCGGTTAATATCTTTAGTAGCAACCAAAGCTTGTGACCCACCAGTTTTCAGTGGTTCAACCCCAGAAGTCTTCTCTTTTGACTCAGTATACTTCTTGCTTGCACTTCTGTCTTGAGTTTGGGGTCTCGATTACTCTTTCTTCAGCTTCTCACATTCTTTAGCAAAGTAACCATACTCCTAACAGTTATAACATCTAACCTTTAACTTATCGAACCCAACCCTGTTATTCAAAGTTGGCAAGTCCTTCCCCATAATCTACATAAACTTCTTCACTTTTCTCATGATCATAGCCATATTCCACTTTAAATAAATTAACTCCAAATCATCAGGATCAATCTGGTCATAGTCTTCATCGGCAACTCACTTGTAGCAATTTTGCCACCCACCAACTGTTCATACGAAGTCACAAAGGCACACATGATGGCAAAATGTTTTTTCTACTTCTTTCATGTTAACTTGTGGTAGTTGAGGAATTTGAGAACATAACCCAATAGATGGATTATTTGAACTAGATTCCATGAAACATACATTAGGTATGTAATTTCCATCTTGTGTAATCTCTTAGCTATTTTGTGAATAGAAATCGGTGATAGGAACTAAACTGCTACTCATGGTAAGAGAACCACCATACAAAGTGGGGTCTTGATTATCCTTTAGAGAGTTTTGACATCTCAAGTCATATTCCCTTTCTTCAATCTTTAGCACAAATCCATTAAGATGTCATTCTTGAAGAAATTATTCTCTTTCGTTACCAACAAGAAATTTGAATATGAACTTGGTAAGGCATTTTTAACAGTGTCAGGTTGATCACATTAACTTTGTTTCATCTTTTAATTTTTCATCTCAGAAATTAGATAACAAAACCTCTTTAACATCTCCTCAACAGTTTCACCTTTCTATAAGCGAAAGTTTCAGAATTGAAACTTAAGCATGAACTTCTTACTCTCTTTAGTATTTCCCATACTCCTCACTCTCAAATGCTGAAATAGTGATGCACAACTCAAGTACTCGCCACTTGATGAAACATATTTTTGGGTAAAGCCATCATCAAGGTTGAGTAAGCCCTTGTCTCAATTTTCAAAAGCCTTTCTTTTCATCATTTGAATAAGATTCAAATGGTTTCTCATTATAGCTTGTAGTAGAATCACCAAGCATCGAAGGAGAGTACACAATATAAAAAATACGAGTTCAGTCAGGATGTACAGATCCCAGATATGCACGAAACCTCGGTTCCCACTTATAAAAATCACTCAATTTCATAAGTCTCGGCCATTTGGAATGAGACCAATCTCAGCATCGAAGTGTAACATCTGTTGCATAATAGCGTTTCGAGAAGCCAAAGCGTATAAATTAGCCTTCTTTGAACGTTTAGGGTGAAAACTGTCAACTTTGAAAATTATGGATGAGAACTATAAAAATGTGAAAGTTTAGGTAACTAATGAGGGAATACTTCAGAACGAATGAGACTATATTTGGTTAACGAATGGGCATGTCCAGCTAACAAATGTGTAACGAATGATGATATAACAAATGTTACTATTCAAGCGAATGATCAATAATGAATGATCACTCGAATGAACAATAGTGTATGAAGTATATCACGAATGAGGTTTATAATGAAAAAAATGTGGAACTGTTCTGCGAATGGGTAGTTAGATATGAATGACAGATGGCATTAACAGTTACAACTGTTTTACGAATGGGCAGTTAAGAAGAATGAATTGGCATTCATCGTGTAACGAATGTACATTCAGATCTTCATCATATATCCAGATTCAAACCAATACCAAACCAAATCTAGACCACAATTAATAACTTATATCTCTTCCAAAACTCAGCCAAAATCCATAAACAACCACTCTATCCACTCGTCTATTCAATCAAAATACAACCAACACAATCCGAACCTCAATTTTAATCACAAACTCAATCAAACTTGACTAAAATCAGTTAAATCCATACTCTGTTCTTGCCAATACACTTAAACTTTCAATTCAGACTAATTATATTATATTAATACACTTAAACCTCCACAATTGATCAAGATTCAATTACGAACAATCTGAACATCAAATTGATATCAATTATCATGTTTCCAATGATTAATTGATCAATTTTCATGCCCGTAAAGTATAAACTTAATTTCAATGCAATTAACGATCAATTAATACGTCAATTGATTCGTAAACACTTTTAATCAACAACCAATCCAACACAAACTCTGACACCAACTGTGAAACCGGTCATTCTATTGATTACGACATCAAATACTATTATGGATCTAGTCGTTGATATGATATACGATTAGAATTACTTTAGTAGGTGCACTGTGTGTGTTGAGAGTTCAATTGGACAACATAAATGTGCTAAAACAAATGATAAAGATAACTGATAAATATTTCAATACTTTACAAGTATATATTGATGATGAACTCATTCGTTATACAAAGCATAACGAATGAGCTTCATTCGTCATCATATATTAACTCTAATACTATAAGCTAACGAATAATTACAATTGTAGTCTTCATTTGTTAACATGTCTAACGAATGGACCCAAATAAACACGCATGGACACATTGGTTATTAGCTACTCTAACGAATGTGTCTTGCATTAGCAAATGTACTTAATACATTTACCAAAACACCCATATACTGTATAACTAAGAACAATTACACTAAACAAATACCAAGACGAACAAAGCGTGTACTAACAGCAAACGAGTAAAAATGGATAGTCTTGCAAAATCAGTTACCTTAAAATGTGTTACACTCACGATAAAACTTAGTCAACAGAAACATGAATTGTGTGTTTATGTTGTGCATTATGTGGATATAATTTCTTTCATTACTATACTTTTACAATTAAAGCCATATTTTGATATATAAGGATTTCATAATGATATGTTAATTATACTAGCAAAAGTTCCTGCGCGTTGCTACGGGTTCGTGTAAGTTATCTTCTCGTATTGGTTTGTAGTGTTTGGCATGGTGTGTAATGGGTTACAGTGTGAGCGTGTTTTTGCACATGCATTTGGTTTGTTGGGGAGTGTGTTGTTTTTTTAGGGGGGTGGGGGGAGGGGTGCGCACTAAAATATTAACGGATCATCATGTTTTTGTGAAATAATATTCTTGCTTGTAAGTTTGTAAGACAACAAATACATTTTTTTTTGTTTTTGAAAGTTAACTGTTAGTTACTTGATAACATCATCAATCCAATATATATGCATACGCCAGTATTCATGTGCACAAGCAACTCACGTATTGCCACCCCTTTACCCTTTTTATCATTCATTAACCAACAACTAAGTCGCTTTAATATGAGTATCTCTTTCACCTCCTAGATAAATTTTAACTCTAGCTACTCATGAATTAACACGCATTCAATCCTTTATGTTGATTAGAATTCACAAAACCCACCATTAGCAATAATTTTACCTTCTTCTGTTGTACAATTTATATATCTTTTTACGTGTTCTCTAATTTCTTCTCTCTTTCAGCCTAAGTATGATACATTATTCTTTATCGTGGAACTTCATGCGACATGTGTACAAAAAATGGCATTATGCTTGTTAGTGGTGTAGACGAGCCATGCCGAGCTCAAGGCGGCTATTTCACTCCTTTTACTTATATAGTGTCATATTATATATTATTTAAGTGTCATATTATATAAGAAAAGGTTGCTCATGGTCACTCTATTATTATATTAAAGCTAAATGGACTCCTTTTTCTAGGACATATGCACACCTGATCATGAGGTTTAATCATGCATTCCTCATATTCTTCTCTACAATCACACACCATCGTATTAACAGAAGCAAAATAAAATATGAAAATAAGTCGGACCCTAATATAAAAATCAATATGAATTTAAGCTTTCTTAGGAGACTTTCCGAAAATCACAACTAAATTTTCATTTCGTATTAACTATTCACGATGGCCATTGGAGTTGAGATAAGGAATGGATCTTATACATTGGATGTTACATAATATATATAGCATATATAGTACAGATAATACAAGTACAAAACGAGATAACTTGTGTTGTATCTAATCCAACATGTGTAAGCCCACTATTAATGGTGTACATAATAAAATTAAGGTATAGAAGGTGTCCCGCGTGATTTCCGACTTTAATAGCCATAAATTGGCAAAAAAATGAAATTAAATAAGGTAAAAAAATTTTATAAATAAGATAAAACTAAAATAAATAAATGTTGAATTGTTGGTTCATTGAGTGTAAGGTTTTCATCTTCTTATCAATAACCATACTTTGTTGGTTCATTGAGTGTAATGTTTTTATCTTGTTATCAATAACTATGCTATAATGTTCATATAATCAGCTTAAACCTTTAAAAACTAAACAAAATACCCCTGCTCTATTACAATCAGTAGAAGAAAGCTCATTCAAGAAATAGGCTGCACATTATCATAATATCACTTACAAGTTACAGTGAAATAAATTAAAATTCTCAAAATCATGAATACAAGTGAGTAATTATCATCACAATCTATGTATAAATTTCAGAATGTTCAAGAGCATCAACTAACTGGACATTTATAGCAAGAGCAGAAAAAAGCACACTTTTTGATTTCATTCATATTAATGGCAGGAATACATTTGCTTGAAAGAACCTGCAACGGATTTCAATTGTCAAATTTTAAAGGCTAGTATGCATTAATAAGTGCCATGTAGATGTGTTTTGTAGGTTGAACTCCTGAATCATACAATTCTTTTGGAGTACCCTTTAAGTTTGCTTTTGACCTTAAACATATAAAATGGTAATATTCATAAAAAAGTAATAAGAAAAAAAGTGTTTCTTGGGCAACCTAAATTGGCCTGTTTTGACCAAAAAAAAAAAATAAAACTACTTGGCCCATTTTGACCCATGCAATAACTGTCTGACACGTTTGACACTTCTGACCCACACATTTTTCAGCTCAAAACAATGTGTTAATTTCTTTTTCTAGATTTTATCTACACGAACGTTAGTTTAAATAAACGGGTCCAAAAGTCCATTTGGCCTCGTGCAAAAGAATTACCTATTTGACCCGTTTCACAACTTCAAAGTCCAAACAATGTGACAGTTGACTATTAATGTCAAAACAGTGATTTACCTCATCAACACGAAAATTATATATCTGGATGGTCGAATCATCCATGCCGATAGCAATAATATCACTGTCTTGAGTATGAAAAGCAAGAAAAGTAGTTGCTAGTGGTGGAAGCATAATAGTTGTCACTGTCTGCACAAAAGTTGAATTTTAAGTTAAAACATTGTTCTAAATGAGCATAACATCAAAGAGCTTTGTTGTTTTAGATTCATCACCAACGTCTTTGAAAGGTGGTTACTTGTTAAAAACTTTCATCTAGATAACTTAAATTTTCAAAATCTTGATCTAGTTCCATTGAAGTTGATGCTAAAAATTTAGTCAACATTACCTTAAAAGTGAGAAAGGGTTGGGGCAATGAAGTAGGTGAAGTGGTTGGATTTTGCGAGTTGTTCCCACCACTGCTGGATGTGATTCCAAGAGTCGAACGAGAATGAATACCACATATAAAAGTCAAGACCATGCTCCCTAATGGAATGTTTAACCGATTCATTTCAGATCGACCGAATTGGTACAAAATTTGTAACAGGGAAAACCACGGAAAACACTTTGAATAAAGAAAACTTTCCTCCCGATGCTGACATCACCTACGAATCAGTTTTTGACAGTGCAAAGCAGGAAACCGCCTTTCTACCAAAATTTATAACTTACAACCTGTAGAGTGTAGACAAAATAAAACATTAATAAATATACAATGAAGTCTTCAACTAAAATAACTAACTACATGTAACGAATTTGCAAAAAAGAAGTCAAAAGCACTAAGAACATGAAAACGACCTGCTTTTCCTTTTGAATAAGCCCATTTTAATTGGAAATTTATCTATTATAATTTATATACTCGAGATTTACTTTAATAGAAAACCACTTTGGGTCCATTATGAAATATAAAATACTAAAATAACACAAACTTCCCAAATTATTTTGTAATAATAGAAATGATAGCAAGAAACAGTTCTATTAGAGAATCTCAATCTGAAAAGCCAACATTTAATCAAGAAAATTTTAAAGTACCAGTTTTCATCGCATATCAAGTCAATGTTTTTCTCTTTAACAACATTAAACATAAAGAATTAAGAAAAAAACAAAACAAATTGGATTATGTATTCAAATATATAAAACTTACTATAACACATCAGGTCGGCACATGTGGTCAATTTTGCCATCTCTAGTTAGATGTGAATATCGTTGGTTCAAGGGAAGAGTATGGTGATTCCCAGTTTTGATTTGTATTCTTCCTCACCCTAAGCAAGACAATGATAATGTAATCAATACAAGATGAAAAACACAGGGTAGAATATAATAAAGAAACAGAATATGCCTGGAGAGGTGGTCTCATCTCCCTAATTATGACTTCCAACCAACAATCTATACCTAAAAAATGCATTCTCATTTATTAAAATGAAAACAAAACTCAAACCTTTTAGTTTTAGATGATACGACCATACGACAACATTAGTAAGGTGATAGGATTATACAGAAGCATACAAATCAAACGATTGTTCAACCAATACAAGCATATGATTTTTGTTTGCTAGTGAAGGGATTGTATGTGAATTGAAGGAGTAAGAATTTTTGTTTGCTATTGAAGGGAATGTATGTGAACTGAAGGAGTAATCAATTGAAACAGATGGATGGTAATCTGAAGCGACAACTTAAGGTAGTGTAGAAATCGTCATTCATATGCATTCAAGGTGAAATCAATACCCTGCATTCAAGTCACACAGTAAATCCTAAACCTTCAATAAAATTTTCCAACCCAAAAGGATTAAATAGCAACTCCTAAAGTTTGTTAGCTTCATTAACTTGTACGATAAGTTTGAAAAACGAAATAATGTAATGGCAAATTACTTTTCCTGTCATATTATGAAATTACATTTATATCCTCGTCCTTTAATTGTGAAATTACTTTTCTAGTCCATCACTACTCCTTAATAATATAATATAGATATAGATATAAACTTGTAATAATCCCTAAACACCACACTAATAATAATATTATTATCATCGTTAAACCTTGTTCTAAAATCCTTCCTAAACACCACACTAATAATAATATTGTACACATATTTATACTTTCATTTTTGTATTTCAAGGTAAAAATAACATTGATGAATTATGAAATGTCTTTTTTGTCCTTTTCATTAATTATGAAATGATCTAAGCAAAAGGGTAAAAGAGTAATTTCATAAACATGAATTATAAAATGTCATTTTTGTCCTTGTCATGCAATTATGATAAGACATTTGTGTCCATCACTCTTTCTTTATAATAATATAGATTAAATGTATAATTTAACATTGGTTTAAATCATTTTATTTAAGTCAGATCATCAAGATGCATATCTAGATAAAGGAGATCCAAAAGGACAAGGATGTTGAACCCCTGAATTTGAACATAGTATTGCTCATGTCACATTATCTATATTGTTTTTATTGTTCGCGTTTGTTTGTTTTGTGTAACTTTTTTATGATGTCACTGCAGGCATTGCAGAGCTCAACAGTGACTTGAAGGCCCTGCACATCAACTCTGCAAAGTAAATATTTGTTCTTTTTTCATGTTTTTATTATTTGTTTGAAAATGACATCAACAAAGTTGTGACCAAGATGATGAACATAAGTCACGTTTCTTAAAAGCGCATCACCAACAGCCTTCTTATGTAATGAAAACCTTCTATGCTTATATCATTGTAACCTTCTGTATAGTCCACCAATTGTAACTTGCATTATAATATAACAACTTATATTAGAATGCGGGTTGCACCGGGTACTAAAAATAGTATTATTTGTTTTCAAAATAAATATATTCAAAAAAAAATCGATCGACGCATTAATTTAATTGCAATTAAAAATGTTTTTTTGTTTTATGCCATTTTAAAACTATTTTGGAAAAATAACACATCTACCCATTAATTATTTTTGAAAAAACCATTAGCCCCTTTTCTTTATTTGCTATCTTTTTTGGTTGATAACTAGGATAGATTACACTAGAGAGGAATGATAGGAGGGATGTCGATTATATCAATACTATATATAATATACAAGAGATGGGCAAATTAAGACACTTAAGTTTTAAATAATTTACAACATAATCAACATATGGTACAACTACAAAGCATAATAAATAAGGACAAAATAGACTTTCAAGCATAAATTCACACGTGAACTTTCAGTTCATCTAATATATTTACAATTTTTTACCCGAAACTTTTATTAAATACAAGAATATTTATAATTTTTCCCCCTACTCTTTAACCATTTATTACCAATTATTTTAATTTTAAACCAACTTTCCCCCACGATTTTTAAATCAACATAACTTTTTCGTACGTAAATATTTTTTAGAAAATGTTGCACCATAAAAATGAGCATTTTATTCTCTTTAATTTGAGTATGATATTGTTGGAGTTTTTTTAAGTTAAAAAATCAATATGTTACGTATGAGTGTTCAATGCCAGTTTTGATGGTTTAAGTTAAACATGCGAGCCTAACTATTAGTAACGATTATTTGTCATCGAAAATAGTAACTAAACAGTAGAAAATTGAAACCGAAAGTTAAAGAAAAAAACAATCGTTAACCTAACCGATGATAGATTTAAACGGTTGTAAGGTTTCAAACCGAACCATGAACTCCCATAACTGTTACGTGATTACCAGAGTCTATGTTCAAACACCCGCTGCATCGCGCGGGCATTCTTCTAGTCTTTATATACAGGTAAAACATAAACCCTAATATGGTGATTCAATCATTTTAATAAATTAGGAATCATCGTAACTAGTAATGGAACTTACTTGTAGGAATGGATACCTTATAGAAGGAAGACGATGTCATGATGATTCCTGATTCGGTCCCATTTTAATGTCACCCATTGATGAAGATCTAAGAGAGAATGTTATTGGTGGGTGTTTTTAATTCTCTGTAAATAAGATGTGACATGTAAGGGGAATCGTAATGCATATATGGGTATGTACATAAAATAGCCCATATATCTTATGAGCCCAGTTGGGTTATTTGACTAATCATAATTATTTAAATCGTAATGAGGCCACATTATTGGGCCTTTTCCAACATTTTCCCAAGTAGCCGAATAACCATTTATGGCGAGTAATTCGTTAAATAAGTGGTCAAGTTAAACACACATAAAGTTTTACATTAAAACCATGGTAGATAGTTGAAATTGTTCGAGTTACTGACAACTCGAGATCCCGACAATTATACTAAAGTCTCAACATAAAACATTTGAAACTTGAAGTCAAATAATTTTGAATAAATCCTTAAAGGTAATTAATTAATTTGCATATACTTTGTATATAGATCATAATGTGCACATAAGCATTATTATAGACCAAATAAAGTATTCGAGGAAATCATGATAATACATAAACACAATCTCCTATTATACAATTTTTATACTTATACCCATCCATGTTATAAGTTCTCGGAAATATTTGGAAAGGAGACCATAAGTTATCGGATCCTGATAGCATATTCGTAGTGTTAATGTATTCAGTGCAAAGCTTATTTACCTCTACTCTTTCATGTATAACTAAGAATAAGTACTTTTCATCCAAACATAATGAAATGTGATGTGGGCTCAATTGTAGAAGGCCGGGCCATGATGTTTCTGGAGGCCCAAGATCGCGCTTCCAACGGCGCTGCATGAAAATGGACATAACTTGAGCTACGGGCCTCCGTTTCAAGAGTGCTACCAGTCAAAATTACCATTGGAATGTGGGCCACATTGTGTTAGCCAGCCGTTGGAAGATTATCCGGTTTATGTTTATGAAATAACCCTTCTAGACACACATTGGGCCACTTTTATGTTTTTCGTCTAGTTTGGGGTTTTCAATTGGGCTGTTGTTGGGCTTGTGTTTATTTTTATTAGCGCAAGCCCATTTGAGATGTTTTATTAATATGTTAAGTTACTTGTGACTGATAATTGATCAGAACTGAATAAAACTAATTTGGCTTTTCTAATTATTTCCTTTTTGTGTCGAATTTAGGGGTTTGGGAAGGATCTTCACGGGTATTCCAAGAATCAACGTGACTAGCCTTATGTTTCTAATAGTACGCTGCATCAAAATGCTACTCAAACTTCTACTGTTCGAGAAACTAATGGTAACTGACTTATTAAAGTGAATATTCAATTGTTGCAATATGGAGTTAACACTTTTGTGTTCACTTATCAGATTTTTTAACAACATTCCACGGCATGTTGCATTATAAAATGCAACATATTTTGCCATAATTGTGGAGATTGTTAATTGTTGCTTATGACTCCTCCATAGCATTGTTCTGACTATTAACGTATAGATATACCCGAATTTGATTTCTTTTCATCTTTGCATTCAACAATGTAAGAATCATAATAGCCAATTATTTTCAAATTGTTAGTTATTTTTTATATCAAGTTGTACTTTTTCCTTCCAACAATATCATGGTCGGGTATAAATCATGTGTTTATATATATACATATATATATATTTGTGTGTGTGTGTTATTTTATAGTTTTTATTTAGTTTATTGTTTGAAATATACTTCAAGAGTGCTTTTATATTTCAGGTCATTGAGTATTGAAGATACTAATAGGAAACAATTAAGAGCATTCTTTGAAGTCTTAGGACGATCGAGTTCGATGCGCGCATGATTCATGGATAATAATACAATACTACTACTGATAATAATAGTAATAAAATAACAATATGTGGAATTATGGATGATGGACCCATGTGTGAAGGGTTGGCACCTCATGGTAGGCTTCTATGCATCATACGTATATCGAGGCCCAGAGAAAGAACTAAATGAAGACAAATATTAATGGGTTGATAAGTTAACATACTAGAGTTGGGCCTAGAAAGTCATGGAACAAAAGAATAAATGAAGAATTTGAGGTTGATATAATTGATCACGATAGTAGAGAAGGCATGCAGTTGACGGCTCTTGAGATTTACATAAGGAAGCTTTCTCTCTACAACTATTAGATGTTTTTTTGTGTTCTTGATGTAGAGGCAAGGCTAGACCTCCTCGTGACCAGTTCGATGCGCGCA
This sequence comes from Bidens hawaiensis, assembly GCF_021521415.1. NCBI lineage: Eukaryota > Viridiplantae > Streptophyta > Magnoliopsida > Asterales > Asteraceae > Bidens > Bidens hawaiensis. The sequence goes on from NW_027505128.1 coordinate 98,330, forward strand.
TGATTCATGGATAATAATACAATACTACTACTGATAATAATAGTAATAAAATAACAATATGTGGAATTATGGATGATGGACCCATGTGTGAAGGGTTGGCACCTCATGGTAGGCTTCTATGCATCATACGTATATCGAGGCCCAGAGAAAGAACTAAATGAAGACAAATATTAATGGGTTGATAAGTTAACATACTAGAGTTGGGCCTAGAAAGTCATGGAACAAAAGAATAAATGAAGAATTTGAGGTTGATATAATTGATCACGATAGTAGAGAAGGCATGCAGTTGACGGCTCTTGAGATTTACATAAGGAAGCTTTCTCTCTACAACTATTAGATGTTTTTTTGTGTTCTTGATGTAGAGGCAAGGCTAGACCTCCTCGTGACCACTTCATGTGTACAATTTTGTGTAAACTGATTTTCATCAGATTCTATATGCTTTATTGGTTAAGGACTTGGTTGAATATGTTATTTGATCTTGTTTGTTTTATCAATTGATTGTTCAAGCAGTTTATGTTTTTGTTTATCAAATCATGCATCTACTATCCGGTTATATTCATCAACACTTATGACTAGGTTCTTATGTCATTAATCCAATAATCGTTAGTTATTGCAGATCATTTGGTTTTCATGGTATAGAAATGGTAATTGGGTAGATCGTGTTCAGTTGTGTCAACAATTCAGATAGGGTTTCGTTTGCATCAAAACCAAACTAATAGGTCTACTAATTACTGCGCAATCAATTTGTTTGAAAACGTGGTTAGTTGGTCATCGCATTACCTAAACCTGAAGTGAATTACTTTTTTTGTAGTTGTTTACAAAAGTTAAAGGTAATCGTGCTTGGAATTCAAACCATTTTTCTAAATAGCTTGACATCGTCTGTCCGCCAAATATAATAATTAATTAGTCATGTGTTTTACTTTCACTTTCCATTGAATTCTTGTGGAGAAGACCTTACTTACATTTACTAGTTATAGATATTTAAGTCTTATAAATACTTATTTGAGATTAGAACACGACATCTACATCAAAATGGCGTCGTTTCCGGGCACTCAACACGCAAAGTGCTATTTTAGTTTACTTTAATCTAGTTTTATTTTTGCTTCAAAATTTCTTCGTTTTATTTTACGTGGGGTTTTGTGTTTTGTGTGTGCAGATAATCTTTCAGGTCTATGCATACGAGGTATTCAAGAAGCAACGAGCCACTAAAATTTGATCGGATAATCGAGAAAACAACTAAGAGAAACTGATGTGCTAAAAATTGTCAATTAAATATTAACTAAATTAAACAAGTAATAAAAACTAGACCTAAGACTCAACTACACAAAACACCGGCAAGTGAACCGATCAATTGTATTAAAGCTAAGTAAGTCCGAAATATCGAACCCACAGGACTCTATAAACTTCGTAAATTAACTAATTAGACTCAACTTACGACACGACTATCTATTATTAATGTTTTAAGGGGGTTTTAAACTAATATTAAACTAAGAAAGTAAATAAATAAGTAAACTAGAAACAAGCAATCAAACACAAGATCGAAACCAGTAAGAGAAGGAATCTACCTAGGTAAGAATCTCATGCATCAACAATCATCAAGCAATGGACAGCTAACATGATATGGAAACTGATTTCTAAACATATTCATCTAACAAACCCTAAAGGACCCTTGACCGAATCAAACGAAATCCGAAAGAATAATTATTAGATTATTAAGCAATCAGTTGGATTGATTTCCTCAAAGTCATCAATTAGGGTTAATTAATAGTATCACAGGTAAGCAATCTCACGAAACACTAAACCCTAGATAACTTGATAAAAAAAACACGACATCATGAACAAGGATCAACACAATAACCAAATAAGAATACTGTCACTAATCTAACCTAGAATGCGATTGTCCAAGACATATGAACAACTCCTCACCTCACAGCTATTGGAGTTCAGCAGAACATTCAAAATCTTAATCAACGATCAACAAGCTTCTATGATCTAATAGGCCTATTCAATCAAAATAATCAAAACACCAAGTAATTGATTAAACATGAACCCTAATATCTAAAAAACACAACCAATAGAAAACAAGATCCATCTGAAGAAATAGTTAATAATCAACCAAGATAATAAATACTCATATGCATCATGAAGGCAAAAATCAAGTCTTTACTAATAATATAACAAATCCATAATCAAAACAATCGTCCAAAGCAAGAATCAAATCAAAACATGTTCATCAAACCTAGGTAGACATGAAGTCTTGCCTAGAATCATTATTAAAAACGAATCCAAACAAAGAAAACAAAAGAGAATCATGATAAATAACAAGAACGAAGAAAGTAGAGCGATAAAACCCTTAAAAGTTCTTCCTTGATTGATTGAAGGAAAGCTTCTTGATCTCTAATGTAATCAACCTCCGAAAACCTTCAATCTCTTGCTCTTTCCCTTGGAAAATCGGCTGCCATAAGTTGTATCTTCGTCTAGGTTTATAACATTAAGTTTATATAGTGCATAACGGGCCTTAACTTGCGAAAAATAGCTGATCTGGAGCCCTAGGCGCCGCGCGACCGGGCTGGCCTCCCTGGTCGCCCGACGCGGCGTGTACCAGGAGGGAGCTCGAGTTTTCTTGTTATTTTATTACTTAAACATGTTAGATATTCTCCTTAGCTTCCAAGCAACCATGAGAAACTTCTAGGCCTTATTTTCCTTGACTTACAAGTCACCATCTACATGAAAACAAATTAAAACACTAAGTGAACTAATCATGTAACCAATGATGAGCAAAAATGAACTTAAACTTCATATGAAATGATAGAAAAAATTAGAGCTTAACATGCAAGACACCAAAAGATTTAAAATACGATAAACATCAAATAAACTTGACTCAAAACCAAAATGAATAAAAGATGAATAAAACACGAACTAAACCGAACTAAAAACATTAAATATACACAACTTTACAAGGGATTCAAGATGTATAAATAGATGTATATCAAATATCCCCACATTTACTCTTTTTTCGTCCCTGAAAAACTCTGATGCAGTTGGATCAGAATCAGAAAATACAGTCTTAAGACTGCGATCACCGATATTGTTATCCACTTAAACCCATGCCTTAATATTTACCGGGACAAATAAGATCCGACAATAATATTACTCAGTGGTTTACACAATTAAGACCCGCTTATTTTCAACTTTTACCGGACTTGACCACCCCAACTTGACTTAAACCTCAAAATTAGCAGATTTAAAACTTTTGTAGCTCTATTTTATTTATGAATAGTTAAGACGATCAAGGGTATTGTTTATCCACCTAAGCTTAAGCATCGAAGTCTATCAAGCAGCCATTAGATATGATTAAGGTACAATTAATTAATAGCAAGTGTTCCCCACAACATGACATACCCCCGTTATCAAGTAATACACCAAACCATTACCATAGGTGAGTATGCAAAATTTCCTCTATAGGGCTTACATGTAGCGTGTCCCTTGTGGTCCGTTTCTTAATGGTAATGAGACGCGAGCAAGGGGACCCCACATGGCTAAAAGCGTGGATGATCAAGTCTGTAGTGTATTTGTACTTTTTGTACTTAGTGATCATGTTTAAAGACTTATGTGGCAGAAAACTGCGGGTTTGCCCTTTTTTAGCTTTATTTTAAATATTAACAACCCCATATAGAATTGTGAATACCCAGATGAATAGACTGCATACTGACCCATGGTCTCCGAACCCGGGACATCCCATCAATACAAGATTTAAGGTTATAAATCCATACGCCAATGATGTGTAAAACACTAAAACTAGCATTTTAAGATTTATATCACAGGCTACACGGCATAGTTTAATATTTATATCACAGGCTACACGACATACTCTAACGTTAAACCTACCCAAGCATCATATGATAACGTATTCAAATTTTAAAATTTTCAAACTTTAAAGTATTTCCACTTTTCATACCAAGAATTGAGGCTTGAGTATGACCCGACCTTTCATTACTTATCTTCCACGGACTAAACACTCTACCCACAAGAGATTTCCGTTTTAACCATTTTATCAAATTGCCCTTTCATTCTCAAGGCTGAGCCTACCGACACATCCCAAGTTAAGTGCGCTTTCTTTTATTTATCTCATATTATTAGTAATTCGAAAAATCAATTTTCGATAAATATCATCATCTCCCACTTTAACGCAAAAAAAACTATATTCAAGGGACATATTTCTAAAACTTTTTTTTCAATTTTTTTGAAGCAAAATCAAATTAAATTACGACTCAAATATCCTATCCCCACACTTAAATTTTGCATTGTCCTCAATGCAAGGATAAGGACGACTTAAAATAAAAAATAATAATAATAATAAATAAAAATAAAGTCGGACTACAAAAAACTAAAAATCTAAAAATTAAAACAAAAACAAAATAAAAAGTTAATAAGCTAGATAATGGAAAAGACTTAGCTGGTAATATGCGAATGAAACATGATGCCAAGGTCTTCTTCCATGGATGCCCTCCAACTACGAACGTGCTTAGCAAAAAAGTAACTCCTTCCATCATCCACGAACGTAAGCGGCAAAAAAAACAAACATATCTAAAAATGTATCTTATCAAACTGATAGATATTATGCAATTTAAGTACTTCAATCAACCCAAAAAAAATATTAAACTTGAATAATTAGCAGCAAATAATAAATATAAAGTATACGGCTCCACTGCTACTCTATCCCCACACTTGTCTTTTTCATTAAATTCTTCCTTGAGGATCGTCTCTATAGCTCATTCAATCTCTCTTTTACCTAACAAAACTCAAAAACACAAAACAAAGAAGAACTACAAAAAAACTACGTTAGTAACTCAAAGAAAATAAGGTGCCGCTTACTACTAGCACTTCGGCACTCACTTTGACGACCACGCTCACTTCCAATCTGAGGCTTGGGTTGATTCCACATTTAGTTTTATCTTCTATGCCAAGGCCTGCTGCTGCTACATCGGTGGTTCCTCCGACACCGACTGTGATGTCTACACATCCTTAGGGCATCTCTTTTATGAGAATCAGCCGTCCACAGGGTCCGCTACAGCCTGTCCTAGCATCTTTTCATACTTTACCCCCAACCCATCATATGGACATGCTCTTGAGCCTGATTCATTTATACGAGAATCAAATGGCGGTTGATCGTCAGGATCAAGAACAGTTGATGTTAAGCCAACTTCGTCTGGTGGGGTATGTTTCCTACTGTTAGAAGGAAATGAAAGAGCTCCGTGAGATTGCAACAGCTTAAGGGACAAAGATTAAGGATCAGGAAGATCTCATCCTTCAGTTGACATGCAAAGACGACGCTCTGAAGAAACTGAAGAATGACGATGACAATCCTGATGCTCCGGGTACTGGAGGAAGTGAGCCGAAACAAGCTCACGGCTCATCTTCTAGTGCAGTGGTGGTGAAGGCAATGATAAACAATTGATTTTTTATCATGACTCGACAAACGGTCAACCTATCGAGTCAATCAAGGCCAACACCGTACTATTTATGGATGATAAGGGGGTGGTGAGGAGCACTGCCAACGCGGAAGAGATTGAAGAAGGACATTTCGTCGATCGTTCCCTAACTAGTGAATAGATTTCACTGTTATTAGGGCTTAACGATGAAGAATTAGACGCGTTGAAGGCAGAGGAAGATGTCGAGGTTGTAAATGATCAGGAAGTGTTGCTTGATGTGAGTATTGCACACGGGAATACGCCGTTTATGTATGAAGACGAGGAGATTAAGATGGAAGATGTGACAACAGAGGAATATCCTGATCTTTATCATCATTCAAACGTTGATCAGGGTGTTCCAACATTCACTGAAGAACATGTCAAAGCTGCTGAAGATCATCTGGAAAAGACTTCTAAGAAGAAAGAGAAGATGCCTGAACGAGAGTCTGATCCATCTGTTGATGACATCATAGGCTGGTTCAAGGCTCGAACAATAAAGATCAGCGAAGCCTATCGTTATGCGGATGAATAACAACAAATGGATGATGTTACATGAGCTAAAGCTAATCAGAAAACAACTTTCAAGCCCGTGCAAACAGTTAAAGGTGACATTGTTTCTTAGTTATACGATTCTGATTTTAAAGTTTTTATTATCAAGTGGGAGAACGGTGTTCAGTGTTTCCAATACATCACTGAAATTCTCACATTTCCGAGGTGGGTTGTTCGTACACTCGCCAACAAGCCGTTTATAAATCGTGGTAAAGATCGACTAGCAGAATGGTTTCATCGACATTTGCTTTTCGAGGTTAACCGTGGTTTTAAATTCTTTAAGCCACAAGTCCCAACCCATAAGTACATTGATGAAATTGATCCTCGTACGAGTTGGAAAAAACTTGTACTTAAGGTTAAACCACACAAAACGATGAAATGTGTACCGGTTAAGACGTTCCAGCAGAATCTTAACCTATCGTTTAATCATTGTACTACGATAATCGAACGGGTAAGGCAGTCATTGTGTTGGGTAAAAGGCTTGAAGACCAGTTTCATACGAGTTATCGATCCAATGTGGCTCGTTAACTAATCTGAAACCGACAATGACGTGTTGTTTAAAAACAAGATTTTGATTGAACGGCGTGAAGATTACGATCATGCTATGCAATTCCAACATGTTGTACGTGTTTGTCATGCATTTGGGATTCATAGTTTCCGAGACTGGAAGACTTCGAGGTTCAAGTAACTTAAAGACAATGAGCTCAAGACGATGGGGTGTTTGTTAGTGCATGGTTTTATCGCCTTGAGTCTTTGTAATTATCGTTTGTAATTAATGATTATTATAATGCTAAAGGGCATTTTAGTAATTATTTCTTATTCGTTATGTAAGGCTCATTCGTTAAGGATGTTTAACGAATGAGACATTTCGTTATTAATTATAGTTCATTCGTTAAAGTGTTTTAACGAATGAACCCTAATCGTTGTTTGTAATGGTCCATTCGTTAAAGATGTTTAACGAATGGACCTCATTCGTTATGTATTAGATCCATTCGTCATGGAATGTTGACGAATGGGGTATAGTGAATGAGTCATTCGCTATACCATAGTGTTAACTTATGTAATGATAACGAATGGAGGCCATTCGTTACGGGATGTGTAACGAATGGCATCCCATCATCTAAATAAGGCATGTTGTGCCTTTGATAAATTAAGTATTAACTAAGTTTTATACCGAACCTCTGTCCAGTCGTTATCTCTCATTTACTTCGTTAATATTATAAAATAATTACCTAATCTATAGCATATCACATAATTAGATCTATTATCTAATCAATATAATATGAATAGGTATTGATTAAATCTTGGTGTTTAACAAGATTCAAAGATCCAGGAGCTTCAAGCAAACATGGGTGGCCTTACTATTTGGATCTCTAAAAAAAGTTGATTCAAAAGTTTGGAGATGAATTTAAAAGTGGTAATGACAGTGGTGAAAAGACAGCTAATGATAATCAAGGTAGTGGCTCCAGCATGCGCCCTGCTTCTAACGTTGATACCTCTATACCACTTGAACAATACCTGGCCGCTCCACCTAGAACATCTGAGCAAGTAGAAAGGATAAAGAAGAAGAAGTTGATTCGAAAGAACTCCAATCAAAATGTAGTATCTTCTTATCATCCTGAAAAGTTCGTTATGGAGATGCAAAAGTGTTTTTCTGACAAGTATGGTGATCGCTTAGGGGTTGTTTCGTGGGGTTATGATATTGATAAGGAGATGTGGTTGGTCAAGAGAAAGTTGGGAACACATAATATTATAAGAAGATGAAAGACTTTGGTTCGTGGACAAAGGTTGACTTGAGTGACTTAATAAATGCACCTTTCCACAACCTGAACAATGATCCAAAGGCAATTAACTTATGGAATAATTTGAAGAATGAGGTTGAAAGGGGATTTCCTAATATGCCTACTCCAGAGTCGTTTCTCAAGAAAGCAAAGGGAGTGTGTGATCCTCATACAAACAAGGTGAAGATGAATGTGATGTGGCCTCCAACAACTAAGGTGACATCAATTCCAATTGCCAAGAGATTTCCTGAGGGTGCTTTTGATGAAATGAAGTTATGGACGTATGATGGTGAAACGGCTATTGTCATTATAAGGCTGAACAAAGGACAATATCGTATTGTCGATCCAAGGGATTTACTTAATTTTGGTGATAAGGACATAAAGACTCTTAGCGGCTTTCAAATTACTGTTGAACCACTTTACAAGCCAACTGCTAAGGAATATACTGGAATGGTGGGATCTATTATACGCACTGGATTATGGGCAAGCGCTTACAAGGAAGCTGACGCTGATATACTTGAGCACGAGTGATTATCAAGCGGTAAACCAAGGGGGAGAATTTGGGTCACAGTTAATGGTTTACGCTTATACTATTGGGTTTAGTTTTGGGATACTTTATGTAAACCGAAATCCATGATTTTGGTGGGCTTAGTGTGTTTGGGCTTAGGGTTACCATGTACATATATATGATGTAATGTTAACTGTTTTAGGTTGGACGTTCACGAGAGAGAGAGAGAGAGAGAGAGAGAGAGAGAGAGAGAGACGAGAGAAGTATTATCAGCTTGTAATGCCTTACAAAGGGCTTAAGCACCCGACGTTATAAACGTGTGTTTTAAAGCATTATTATTGTGTTCTTATTTTTTTATTTTCTTTATATTGAATCCATTCGTTGTTAGATTTCGCTAACAATGAGTATACGTGATATCACATTCAAAGATCCTCTCACGGGACTTATAGTGTAGCATGCAGGTGGAAGAAAAAGTTGATTTCCTTTTGGTTGAGCTTGTAATTCAGGCTTAATGCCTAACTCCTCAATATCAAGTCATGCACTTAGGGATGCGCATGGGATGGTACCGGTACCGACCGGTACCGATCCCGATTTTCCCGATTCCGAAAATTGGAAATTCTTGGTACCGGTACCGGTACCGAAATATTCGGTTCGGTACCGGTACGGTACCGGTACCGGGACGGTACCCGGGATAGTACCGGTACCGAGGGTAAAAAATCGGGAAATACCGGTACCATACCGTACCGTACCGATCCCGAAACTTAAAACCATGGTACCGATTCGGTACCGATGGTACCAAATCGGTACCGATTTCGGGATCGGTACTGGTATGGTACCGGTACCAATCGGTACCGGTACCGATTTTTCTCATCCCTAGCCCAAAGTAATACTGCTCTTAGATTGAAATACATTTTCTTATAAGTATCAAATATCTTAGCGCCTGTTTCCCATAAGAGTTTTAGATCTTCTATCAATGGTTCCAAGTAAACATCAATATTGTTACCAGGTTGGTAGGGCCATGATATCAATAAAGTCAACATCATGAATTTTCTTGAGATACACAAATAAGATGGTAGATTATACGCTATTATGATAACGGCCCAACTATGCTTGGAACTTAATGACTTGTGAGGATTAATACCATCAGTAGACAAGGCTAATCTAATATTCCAATCTTCTTTTTCACGTGTAGTCAACAAGCTTCAAAGAAGGAGAATCACGAGGATGAGTTACCTTGCCATTACTGACCCTTCATCGTGATGCCATGCTAAGTTATGTGCGAATTCTGGTGATGAAAACATTCATCTAAATCTAGGGATGGGTGGAAAATACTACAAAAACTTTTTAGGAATGTTTCTTCTAAGTAGGAGAACCACGAGGATGAATTAGCTTACCATTATTGACCATTCATCGTGCATGCCATCTTAAGTCATGTGCGATTTTTGGTGATGAAAACATTCTTCTAAATCTTGGGATGAGAGAAAAATACCATAAAACTTTTTTAGGAATGTTTATGGTATCTTTCTTCCAACTGGATGCACCACAATTTGGACACTGAGAAGCATCCGTATGTTCTTCCCAGAATAGAACACAATCGTTTTCACATGCATGTATCTTTTCATATTGTAGACCTACTCCTTATAGCAACTTCTTAGCCTCATATATCGAGCTATGAATCACATTATCTAATGGCAATACATCTTTTAAGGCACCCAACAACGCAACAAAACTAGCATTAGGCAACCATATTGACCTTTCAAAATGTTGGAATTTCAATAATCCACTAAGTGCATTATACTTCGACCCTATATATAGTGGCTTATCACATTCTTCAAGAAGTGATTTCAGTGAATCATGTTCTTTCTTAGCATATGCGAAGGCATCATGTAGCATTTCCTTTCTATAATTATAATCACTTGTATAATTATAATCAAAGTCGAGAGGCCTAAATTTATTAGGAAGTTTTTCTCTATGAACAACCAAACCTTATAATTTTCAATGAAACCATGGTCAAACAAATGATAACGGACATTATCGATAGAGTGGTGACACAAACTGATACATTATACATAAGGACATGGTATAACATTTTATTTTGGAATATTTCTTTGCGCAAACTCTAAAAAGGCCTCCATACCAACCTAATATGCATTTCACAATCTATTAGACGAGATTCATGATTTATCGATGACCATTTGTTTCTACTTTGAAAAAATGACAAAAAAAAAAAATCAAACCTTATACGTAAATGAAGAATATATAGACAATACAACACCATGTAGCAAGTAAAAAACAAATCAGATTTTTCTATACGCAGTACCACATTTTATGGATAAGACAGGTTTTTTATCTGCCACAATCATTCACAAAAACAACCTAAACGATCATAATAACGATTTAGTAATCAAACCTACACCATAATCTAGTCAAACCAGTCCAATGTTCTTTAATAATTATCACAAACTTCACAAAAGAAAATTAAAAAAATTAACAGTCGATTAAACCCTAGAAGACTATGAAACCAAGGTAAAATGGAAGGCATATACCTCACAATAGTTGAACTTTTGCCAATAATCTTCAATTGGACGAAAATCTTTACTTCAAAGAAGCAAACCCTGGTTCAGTCCTGGTGTAGAAAAGGCAATTGTGTAGTCATGGTGAAGAAGATCGATGAAGAAGATGATGTGGTGGTGTAGGGGTTGGGATGAAGTAGATGGAAAAAGACCTTTCAAATTAAGAAGATGACCGATGGATGAAGAAGACCTGATGGTTCATAAATTATTATAAGTGTCTTTCAATTTGTGTAGGGGCTAATGGTTCAAAGCCTGGTATCTTTCAATTTGTGCATAATATTATTATAAGTGTGGCGCTATATTGTGAGAAGATATATGGGCGAAAATTTATTTTTTTTATTTGGTTTCAAGATGACTTACAAATATGACACGCAAGTTAGGTTTTTAAGTTTATGATACTAGTTTAATGGCGCACAAAAAAAATGTGTCATATTTCAATTTTTGAAAAAAATGACATTTTTTTTAACGACAGACACATTTGCGAGTCATAAATCACTGTATGTCGTAGTGAGCATGTCATTAAAAACCTTTTTTTCTACTAGTGCACGCTACTAAAAGAATATTAGTATTTTGTTAAACATATATAATGAAAAAATATAATAAATTGAATGACGAATATAGCGTTTATTCTTAACTAAAACAAAGATAATGCACACAATAACAATCATTAAACAATAACAATTATTGAAAATTTCCATCACTAATTTTTTTTTTGTTAAATTTGACGCATATAAACTATATAATACTAGTTTGAGCCCTCGTGTTATGAAGGTTTATTAGGTTTTTGTTTTTAATTGTTTTGCTATTTTATATTTTGTAATGATTTATTTTACTTTTAATATAGTTTTGTTTTGATTTGATATATATATTGGTTTGTTATGTTCATTATATTTTTTAACTAGCTTTAGAACACGTGTAATGCACGGAATGCTTAAAAGAAATACAACTAAGCTATAGAATATTCATAATCACGAAAAAGATGCACCTAGTAATTTTATAAGTTGTAATTATATTTTTTTAATGGAATAATGAGCTCTAACAAAAGATGATAAGAAGTTCTATTACGAATGACATAAAAAAGGAACATCATATATAAAATTATCATGAATAAAACACATATTTGTATTACAATTTTAAAATAGATATAAATGAAAAATCAATGGATCCATAAAGGTTAAATGAATATGTGAGAAAGAAATTATTATTCATTCATAATTTATTTTTGTCTTTTATCATCTTAGACCTATAAATATATGTATATATATTGATTTAATAAAAAAAAGTAGATACGACTTCATTAAAAATATTTATATTATGATTATATTGATATTGATGTGATGTAAAACACACATGTTTTCCTAATAGTTTTTATGTTATTTTGTGCTTAAACGTTAACGATTATTTTGTTATTCTTGCATTAAATTACATGTTTGTGTATGTGATAGGTCCCATGTTGAAGAAAGCGAGAAAACGAGTCAAATGAAAAAAGAATCAGTTAAAACGGAGCTCGGATGAAGCCGGTACGCAAAAACGAAGATAAATGAGCTGAAAGTCGAAAAACGTCAGAAAATGTCATGTTCGAGCTACGTGACCAGGTCATACCATTCAAGAAGCATGTGGTAGATTCCAACATGTCCCAAGGCTACCAAGAATGTTCAAGAATCAGCTACCACGTCTATTTTGTCTTCTAGTGGGCCTAGTGGGCTTGTTTTAACCTATTTTATATTAGGAAGGAGGTGATTAAACATATATATAAACCCTAAAAGCCTATGAACGATTTTATTCAAGTTTCCAGCCATCCCACACCTGCTCTAGAGGAGAAACCAAGGAGGACAAGCTTACGGTTCTATCTTTTATCCTTCGGTTGTCGGTTTTGACTATTTTAACGTTTGTGAGTTCGTTTTTGGTTTTTAAGCATTCAAACCTTTTGTAATCAGATTTATATGAACATGTTTATCATTTATATCTATTTCATCTATTGTTCATTGATTATGATTGGCTAAACTTATTTGTTCTACATAGGTTAGATGATTATTGTTAGGTTTTAGTGAGTTTTATGGATTGTTTGATTATCATGACTTGAATTGTTAATGAAAAGTTTGGTTTAACATTGAATTAGGTTGTGTTTAGTGGCTGTGAATTTATTAATTATTCTCATATACCTCTTGCTTTGATTGATTGAATAAGTTTTGATTGATTGTTGCTTGTTAGAACTCCTTACTTTGTGTTTAGGGTTTGTTTGCGGGGTGATCAACCGTAGGGTTTAAGTGAGTGTATTAATTGAATATAATCAGCGGGTGAACACCTTCTTAGAGACCGAGAGGTGATAGGAAGTAAGGTTGTCTCATAGCTTTTACTTGTTAGGATTAGGACCGCGCGAGAGCGGGTTCAGTTCTTGTCGGGTTTGGGGTTTTGAGCGATTAGTTGATCTAATTTAAGTTAAACTAAATTGTTCCTCTATCCTTGGTTGCGTAGTATTCGTCTCCATTAGGGTAGTGTTTCGGTGAGACCGAGAGGAGAGTCGACATTAGAGCACTTTAACAATTCGTTTCCCGGTTTGTTCTTAAAATCAACTAAGTGTAAGTTAGAGTTTGTTGGTGAGACCGAGAGGTGATCTAGCTTCCTTGAGTGAACCTTAGTTGTGTCATCCTTAGGAACCGGTATCGTGAGATTCTTCAATCCATTAGCTTGTTATAACCTCAATATGATTCTTACCTAGGTAGACGTTTTCTCCGATTGCAGTTAAGTTTCTAAGTTTCAAGTGTTTAGTTAAGTTAAGTTAAGTCTAGCTAATTAATTTAGTTAAAGTAAGTTAGGTTAAGTAGTTAATTATTAAAAATCATTTAAATACTGTTAGGAGAGTCTTGGTAAGGGTTAAGTATCATCAACGTTTTCAAGTGTCCTTGTGTTCGATACTCGGACTTCCTTAGTGTAATACTATTAGTGATCGGTACACTTGCCGGTTTTGTGTGGTTTCTTTAGAATTTTCGTTTAATAAATTTAAAGCTTATTTGTGAGAGCATCATTATACATACATCAAGTTTTTGGCGCCGTTGCCGGGGACACGGTTAGAGGCGTATTGAGAACGACCCGAGTTAGGATTTACCTATTGTATTTTCGTATATTAGATTAGATTAGTTATTTTAATTAGTTTAGTTTTAGTTTAATTTTATTTTAAGTAATTTATTCTGTTTTTATCTGGTGCCCGTGATCCTTTTATTTTGAGTGTTCTTTAAAGGAAATATGTTCGGACGACACGTTGGAACGCCATGGTGCAAAGCGTGTGGCGGAGATCACTGGGTGCATGATGCTTATGAGAGGAGAAATATAGAAGTTGAAGCACGGAAAGCTCCATGGGAATCACTTGTGGCAAAGCCTCCTCCATACCAATTTGCATATGATCAAATGGGGAACTTCTTAGGGTATAAAGACTTATCGGGAAATATATTAGAGCCAACCCTAGAATTGGAATCAATAATGGACGATGTATTGTTCGCTATTAGAAATGATTTGGAATATATTCCACCTTTGAATCCACCTTTGTTTGAAACCGTGAGTGAGATTGAAGATATCAGAATGAAGGAGCAGAGAGTAGAGGAGTATGTTCCCTCTTGGGAGGAAGAATTTAAGGATGAGTTCGGTGAAGAGTTGATGGACTTTGCCATTACGGATGAAGGCAAGTTTGACCCACTTGGTGATCTAAAGCTGCTTGAAGATTTAATATATAACAAGCCAAGTTTGGGGATCAAGAAGGAGCTTTGTAAGGAGATCCATGAGATAGTTAGTGATTTGGTCCTTCCAACACCTCACCTCGATTGTGAAAAAACAAAACGCGAACCGTACTCAATCTCTATTCGGGACGTGTTAAGGTTTAAAAGTTTGGCTAAAGGAACTAGAAGGAGGATTTCTGGGCGAAGAAATCGTAGTGTGATGAAGAGATTGACTTCCCCGTTTCACTTCATTGAACCATTTTTGAGGGAATTCAAGAGTTGGTGGGCCGAGTTTAATTCATATGGTCGGGACCATGAGAGTTGTGCAATTGGTTTCTTCCCGACCAATTGTAAAAGGAGAGTGTTGAGGAGCATCGATGGGAAGAGGATAAAGGAGAAGCCTCCTGATTGTGGTTTCGGGAGCGAGTCCGGCTGAAGACTATTCAATAAACTTAGCGCTTCCCGGGAGGCAACCCGGTAATATCTTTCCTTATTATTGTATTTTCATTTTTATTTTTATTTCCAAGTTTTGCCTAGTGTTTCTTCTCTTACTTGCAGGTTATTCCTTGGTTGGTTGATGACGGTTGATGAGCTGGAGTTCAAAACATGTGTGGGCATGAAATTTGTTTAAGGATTGCCGCTTTCGTTCGTTAGTGATAGCTTGATAGAGAGCACTGGAGTTTTAAGCTTGAGTTCGAATAGGAGGGCGAGGAACATGATTCATCGCACACTTGCATGATCACATATACCAGGGGAGTCTGTTCCACTTTATTTTTCTTTATGTTTAGTTTTGTCTTTTCCTTGTCTCACATTGAGGACAATGTGAAATTTAAGTGTGGGGATGGGGAACTGACGTTTTCATTTTTAAGAAAAATAAAAGAATATTGAAAATCTTGGGAGTTAATATTTAAAAAAAAAAGTAAAAAAAAATGTCCCTTGAAAATTGTTTTTGTTCTACGTTAAGCAGGAAATGATATTACTACCAATGTGCTAACAAACTCTCGGAACTTTTAAATAATATAAGAAGGGATGGTTTGCATATCTGATTTGGGATGTGTCGGTAGGCCCAACTAGCTTTGATAGTCCTCTTTAGCAGTTTTTATATATATAATAATTCGAAAACGGTGAAACCGAATTTCGATGCTTAGGGAGGATTACCATAATCTAAAAACTTTGAGATGGTTATACTTAGATGCAATCAAACCAGCACACACCACATGTCCATCTTTCTACGAGCTTAGAAATAGTTATATATTTTAGGGTGATATAAAATATTGAAAAAAAAATCAAAAAAAAAAGAAAAAAAAGAGAGCGAAAAAAAAAGAAAAGTAAAAAAGAAAAAGAAAAAGAAAAGTATGTATTGAAAGTTATGTTTGTATATTCTCAAAAGTTGTTCAAGAAAAGCAAAATGCTTGTGAAGAAAGTTATGTATTGTAAAATGCTAAAGAAGCATTCTTTAAAGTTAGTAAAATAGGCCAAAGATGCACATACTAGACGGGACTTAGAGTTTACGCGTTGCTAAGGGGATAGTGACTCTGAGGTTATCGCTATTGGGGCTCAAAGGTTCTTAGTCAATAAATATCAAATTAGGAATTTATAGGACAAAGTCCAATAATATTTAGGAATAGCTCGTACGACCTCC
The DNA here is from genome assembly GCF_021521415.1 of Bidens hawaiensis. Lineage (NCBI taxonomy): Eukaryota > Viridiplantae > Streptophyta > Magnoliopsida > Asterales > Asteraceae > Bidens > Bidens hawaiensis. The sequence goes on from NW_027505128.1 coordinate 114,564, forward strand.
ACATGACCATTCATCCATCAAAATTTCATCGAGTGCATCTAATTAGTACCATCAACGAGTCCTTGGCTTATGGTGATTTGTCGAGCCAGATTGCTTTGACTCTAGTTTTTCTAGCTCTCTTTGTCTGAGATGGGGTAGGTGTAGCCTTAATTTTTGGCCTTTAAATGTTAAATGCAAAAGGGGGGCTTGATTGGCTGGTGGTTGGGTTTAAGTGGACAACAATATCGGCAATCGCGGTCAATATGTCAAGCTGTTTCTTATGTTTTGATAATGATTAATAATCTGGGAGTTTGTTGTTTTTCACTTGGTTATAATCCTGTGTAGATTTCTTTTTCAAGGAAGAAAAAGGTTTAAGTGTGGGGATTTTTGATGTGGTGTAAAACACACATGTTTTCCTAATAGTTTTTATGTTATTTTGTGCTTAAACGTTAACGATTATTTTGTTATTCTTGCATTGAATTACATGTTTGTGTATGTTATAGGTCCCATGTTGAAGAAAGCGAGAAAACGAGTTAAATGAAAAAAGAATCAGTTAAAACGGAGTTCGGATGAAGCCGGTACGCAAAAACGAAGATAAACGAGCTGAAAGTCGAAAAACGTCAGAAAATGTCATGTTCGAGCTACGTGACTAGGTCATACCATTCAAGAAGCATGTGGTAGATTCCAACATGTCCCAAGGCTACCAAGAATGTTCAAGAATCAGCTACCACGTCTATTTTGTCTTCTAGTGGGCCTAGTGGGCTTGTTTTAACCTATTTTATATTAGGAAGGAGGTGATTAAACATATATATAAACCCTAAAAGCCTATGAACGATTTTATTCAAGTTTCCAGCCATCCCACACCTACTCTAGAGGAGAAACCAAGGAGGACAAGCTTACGGTTCTATCTTTTATCCTTCGGTTGTCGGTTTTGACTATTTTAATGTTTGTGAGTTCGTTTTTGGTTTTTAAGCATTCAAACCTTTTGTAATCAGATTTATCTGAACATGTTTATCATTTATATCTATTTCATCTATTGTTCATTGATTATGATTGGCTAAACTTATTTGTTCTACATAGGTTAGATGATTATTGTTAGGTTTTAGTGAGTTTTATGGATTGTTTGATTATCATGACTTGAATTGTTAATGAAAAGTTTGGTTTAACATTGAATTAGTTTGTGCTTAGTGGTTGTGAATTTATTAATTATTCTCATATACCTCTTGCTTTGATTGATTGAATAAGTTTTGATTGATTGTTGCTTGTTAGAACTCCTTACTTTGAGTTTAGGGTTTGTTTGCGGGGTGATCAACCGTAGGGTTTAAGTGAGTGTATTAATTGAATATAATCAGCGGGTGAACACCTTCTTAGAGACCGAGAGGTGATAGGAAGTAAGGTTGTCTCATAGCTTTTACTTGTTAGGATTAGGACCGCGCGAGAGCGGGTTCGGTTCTTGTCGGGTTTGGGGTTTTGAGCGATTAGTTGATCTAATTTAAGTTAAACTAAATTGTTCCTCTATCCTTGGTTGCGTAGTATTCGTCTCCATTATGGTAGTGTTTCGGTGAGACCGAGAGGAGAGTCGACATTAGAGCACTTTAACAATTCGTTTCCCGGTATGTTCTTAAAATCAACTAAGTGTAAGTTAGAGTTTGTTGGTGAGACCGAGAGGTGATCTAGCTTCCTTGAGTGAACCTTAGTTGTGTCATCCTTAGGAACCGGTATCATGAGATTCTTCAATCCATTAGCTTGTTATAACCTCAATATGATTCTTACATAGGTAGACGTTTTCTCCGATTACAGTTAAGTTTCTAAGTTTCAAGTGTTAAGTTAAGTTAAGTTAAGTCTAGCTAATTAATGTAGTTAAAGTAAGTTAGGTTAAGTAGTTAATTATTAAAAATCATTTAAATACTGTTAGGAGAGTCTTGGTAAGGGTTAAGTATCATCAACGTTTTCAAGTGTCCTTGTGTTCGATACTCGGACTTCCTTAGTGCTATACTATTAGTGATCGGTACACTTGCCGGTTTTGTGTGGTTTCTTTAGGATTTTCGTTTAATAAATTTAAAGTTTATTTTTGAGAGCATCATTATACACACATCAGATATAAACACCTAGTTGGGCTAGAGTTTATGGTTTATGCTTAATCTAGTTGGGCTTGGGTTTTGGCTAACATGTAACATCGAAATCACTTGATTTCGATGGGCTTTTGTATGATTTTGGGCCTTAGGGTGTTTGGCATTATATATACCTTGTAACTAGGTATTATTGTGTGTCAATTATTAGTAGAACGGTGTCAGGTGTAGGGTTACATAGTCTTTGATTCTTACAATATTGTAATCCTCGTTGAAGAGCTTAAGCACCCAACAATTAAAATAACGTTTGTTTTAAAGTACATCGTGTGTTTATTACTGTTTTTACTTGTTTGTCTTGAATCAGTTCGTTGTTAGTTTCCGCCTAGCAACGGGTTTATTGATATCACATAGAAAGATCCTATTCTAGGACTTGCATACCTCACATATTTTTAATCCATATAATTCAAGAAATTCATTATTTAATTAAATGATGGAATGATATGTTTTGATTACACTAACATAAATATATTTTTACTAAAATATAAGAATAGTTTGAGCGGGAAATTTAGGCTATGAATGAATTCTGCAAGTGACATGTGTCCCAAATTATTGTCTTTTATTAGAATATATAGGTAGATGTTTGGGCTCTTTCAGTTGAGATGTGTAGGTTTTTTAGATTTTAACAAACTTAAACAAACATGAACATGTTGATTTTTTTTAAACGAGCAAACAGGAACACAAATATTTGTCTTATGAAAAAAGGGGCGGTTGATGTAGGTGACGATGTTGGTTGATGCATGAGATGAGAGATTGACGATGGTGGGTGGTAATTGGAAGTTAACCAGTGATGAAGAGGATAGACCGACGACAGAGAATGTGTAACGGAGAGAAATTAAATTAGGGTTTGATAATGAAAGTGTTTCACAAATAAATGAGATTTAACTTGTTTAAGGGTTGTCCGGGTTTGGTGAGACCCATAACCATCGAAAATTTTTGTTTGTTGATTAAGATGTTATTTCACAAATAAATGAGGTGTTAACTCGTTTAGGGCTATCCAAGTTTGGTGAGACCCAAAAGACACAAAAATTATTGTTTGATTATGATATGGTTTAACAAATAAATTAGATGTTATAACCAATCTATGGACTATCCGGGTTTGGTGAGACCCACACTTACAAATTCGGGTCAAACACATGAGAAGCCTCAAATCACAAATCAAGCAATCTGGTGGCTTAAGAGGGGGTGATGAGCAACCAGAGAGTGATACGTATGATTTTTTGGTAGACATTTAGATAGCTAGACCGATATAAAGATAGATAGATAGATAGATAGGTAGACTCTTAACCTTAAACTATACACATATTTGAGTGAGGTTGCCCTACTTTATCCATAACCATTATGTTTAGAAGCATGAAAACATAACAATACAATTGTACGTGATACTTTGCTTTTTTTAATAGAAGGGAAAAATTGAGAGAGACAAATGATTACATAATCGACTTATAAATTATATTATACTTAAATATGATGTTTTAGAAAACGCTTAGCGCTAGTCGAATGGTGGGGGTAAAGACTCACAATTTGTAGGAATTAATCGAATTTGAATTTATATATTAATTTTCAATTTTGACCAACTAACGATTAATTGACGACTTGTCGATAAGGCACAAATCAGATACTAATCACCACATAATCAAATTTTTACAACCATAGTTAAAGCAATATGTAAATTAGTGTTATATTTTCTCATATCTCATCACAATATTACAAATTAAAGAAATAATAATTACCAGACAAAAAAATATAAATAATTTCTATTATAATATTAAATACTTTAACTCACCTATAATAAGAATTAAAAACAGATTTTAATATCCTTTATTATTTAATTATAGAAAAATTAAGTAAAGAGAAAATTTCTAAAATATCAACTTTTTAGAGAGTTATTTCAAATATGTCACCATAGAATTCAAATTCCATCTTTGTCCCTTTATTAATTGTTTCTTTACTAGCACGTCGTTGCCGAATCGCCTTTACATTAGAAGTTCGAGACGACATATTTCTTAACTCGTCGTCTCCCCGCCATGTTAGCTCAAAACTCGTCGTCTCACTATCATGTTTGCTCAAAACTCGTTGTCCCCTGCCATGTTAGCTCAAAACTGGTCGCATCCCCGCCATGTTAGCTTAAACATTAAATTTATTGGATTTTGTTATTTAAAAAGTTATATCTAAACAAGGTATACGTAAAATGATTTTCATGGTACACACTAGTTTTCTTAATCGTTTTATTATCCAAAATCCAGTATACAAGAATTTAAAAACCAATAAAATTAAATATATTTAAATATTTATTAAATTAGTTTAAGATCCATGCTTTTAGTAAAGATAAGGTAAAATTATTTTAGCTAACATAATGAGGAGACGACGAGTTTTGAGCTAATATAATTGGGAGACAGCGAATTTTGAGCTAACATGGCTGGGAGACGGCGAGTTAAAATACATATCGTCTCGAACTCCTAACGTAGAGGCGGCATCGAGTTAGTAAGGAAACAGATAAGGAATTTGAATGTTTTTTTTTGAACGATCAACTAAGTAACGTCGGGTACTCCAGACCATTGACTAAAGGTAGCCCGAGCCGATCACGAGTCCGGACAGACGAATTAAAATATTATAATTAGCATTAAAAATTGTTTACAAAATAGTGTTTGAATGCCTGACCAAACATCTCAAAAGCTTGTGATTGGCGCCTCCTCCTCCTCCATTCCCTTCCACATTCCTTGGTCAAATTCCATCTACCAATATCCATTCATTCCCTGTTTCCGATTATTATTATTATTATTCAACCCGATACGAATCATAAAAATTAGGTCAGATTTCAATCTTTTGTTACCGGTGATGGGTCAATTCGGTGTGTAATTCGGTCAAAATTGATAATTTTGTTGCTCGCATGTCTCTGTTTTGTTGCTTCAGTTCCAATTCACCCTTTTCATAAATTAAATAAATGAAGAAGCAACGGAATACCCTTCATCATGGATGCCGTTCTTGAAGTTTTATACCCGAATCTGTTGCTCTTTGTTTTGGGCTTTGGGTCTTTTCTATCCACCTGTTTGCTTAGGTATTTAAAAATACTATTCAATTTTGATATATATATTTTTGTTTGATAGACTGGTTATTGTTTTCTAATTAATCAGGTTTACAAGAAAGAGTGATTGGGTAGCCAATGATTTGATGGTTCCATTGACAGAACCCATGAAAGAAGAAGAAGAAGACTTTTTTGAGTTTTCTAGTGAAGAAGATGACATGGTGGATCAGAAAGAAGATGATGTAATTGAGTTTTCTTTTACCTTCAAGTTTCCAACGTTTGAAGAGTTTACTAAAAACTCAAAATTTGTTTCTGAGGTTTTATTGGAAGAAAGTGAAGCTGATACCAATTCGAATAAGTCTCCGGTTCTTGATTTTGAAGGGTTTGTTTTTTAAAACTTGTTACAATAACTGCTTATTAATTTATTTCTGGTTTGTTTTTATTGAAGATAAATTGTTTTTATGTAGGTGTGTTAATGATGATCAGAGGGAAGATGGTTTTGAAGATAAAAAATGTGTTGTTGAAAAGTTGATGGCTGATAGTTCAAGTTTAAAGGAGAATTTTGGGAAAGTTGATGAAAAAGATGAAGTTTTTACTTGTGAGGAAGAAAATTTGCAAAATGATAGATTTGAATCGGTAAATTTATCTTCCCATTCGTTTAATCTTCGTTCACCGAGTGATCTTCAGTCTGAAGACGGGTTTTTGTCAGATGAGATTAGCATTGCAGAAGTGGAGGAAAAATATGAAAAGTTTGATACTTTTGGGGATGAAAGTGTTTTCCCGTCTCCTGATTCGAACACGGATTCATTTGGCTCAAACAATCTTAGCTCATTAAGTGATGTTAATTCTAAAGACAGGTTGGTGTCAGATGAGACTGAGATTGCGGAGGAAAAAGATGAAAAGTTTGATGCTTTTGGTGACGAAAGTCTATTTTCCTCTCCGGATTCGAACACAGATTCATTCGGCTCAAACAATCTTAGTTCACCAACTTTTGACTCACACACTGAAGATGGATTTTTGTCGGATGCAGATTTCGAAGTAGAATTTGATGAAATTGATGAAAAAGAACATAGAGATTGGGCACAATCTGACTTCTTAACCGAGAAAGATTTTGGTTCAAAATCAAGAAATGGGAATGTGCATGAAAAGAATCTTTCAAGTGATGCTACAAACAAGTTGGAATCTTTATGGGAGCATCAGGAGTTAATTGATCAGTTACAAATGGAGATCAAGAAAGTTAAAGCTATTGGATTACCAACCATTTTTGAAGAATTGGAATCGCCTCCAAAGATCATGGAGGATTTGAAGCCATGGAAGATTGAAGAAGTGTACCAAAATGGTGGAGGGAAGATGAGTGAAGTTCACAAGTTTTATAAAAGTTATAGAGAAAGAATGCGCAAATTTGACATTTTCAGTTACCAGAAAATGTATACTATAGGTACCTTAATCCTTCTTTCTCTTTCTTAATATTTTATAAACATGTTATAATATATTAATAATAACTTGATTTTGCTAAACATTTTAAAACACTTACGCACAAATCACTTGTTAAGTAGATTATTACATTTTTAATGTTGATGAGAAGTCAAATCCAAATAAAGATATTTTATATTAAAGTTGCGGTTCTCATGTTAGCCAAATTAAGGTATAATGAGGATTTCACTTGTTTTCTTATCTAAACAAGAACATGTTACCCGAAAAACTTGTGATACAACGCGTGATGTGTTGCAGTATATCTTTCATGATATGTATAGTCGAAATAAAGTTTGAAAAGGAAGGGGAAAAGGGCCCATTTTATCTGGTTAGGTGGGGTTAAAGAGAAACACAAAAACTATGAAACTTTTCAGGTTGTAGGGTTAAAGAATGATGACTTATGAAATAAAAAAAGGTTATCTTTTTTTTTTCATTGTGGGGGGGGGGGGGGGGGGGGGGGGGGGACAAGAAGATGGTTTTGGGTCTTTTTCCATTAAGATATGATGTAAATAACTTTGGTGATCAACTTTATAGAAACAGAATAAAGATTAAAAAAGTTGGCATAGCCTGCAAACATATATTGTACTACCAAAAGCTTTAAAGGTGTGTCCTACTGAGTCAGTGGTAAGTGTTTGAGCCTTTTCTAGCAATGTTTGGTTTTGTGCTCAAATGAACCAAAAATCAAAATTTCTGTTTTTGAGTTTTTAAAAACCGTTCTGTTGGTTTGATTTTTTAGATTTATTTGGGCTTAATATTTTTGGGCTGGAAAACGTTAAATTAATATGATGATTGGGCCCAAATATTTTTCTTTATTAATAATAAATGCTTATTACGCATTTGGGCTAAAATATTTGGGTCGCACTATTTATTGTATTTTTCCAATTTACATAAAATTCAAACATGAAAGTGAAATACATTCAGTTGGTCTGGTTCCGTTTTTTCAATTTTAAAAACATGCAAAACCAAAACTGGAACTGAAACTAAAAGTTCGGTTTTTATGAAAACATAAAACCTAACCATCAGTTTTTGCTCGGGTTCGGTTATTTCAGTTCTGTTTTTCAGTTACACATTGTTTTTTTTGGTTTCATTCACACCCTCGAAGATGTGTTTTACCTTTTCTCTCACTGGTTAGCAGTGTATTTGTGGGGTTCCGGTTCTCACGTTAGAAAATCATATAAACTTGCTATTTTATATAAAGATATCATTTGTCATTGATCAAAGTACTCACATGACTAATTTGATTTATGGGGTGGGGGGACAAGACTGATGCCATCAAAAGCCCTAAATATGGTCTTGCATTCCTAATGGATTTGCACTCATTGAGGGATGTTGTTACCTTTTTCTTGAATTTTTAATATGCTTTTTTACATGAAACCAGAGTATCTTAATGTAATCTGCAAATTTTGACCCATTTTGTGTTTTTTTTTTCAGAAAGTCAGTAAAATCTGAAACTTTGCCAACATAATAATCCAACAACCAAAGATTTTAATAATAACTAAAGGGTTTTCAGTTTCATGCTTACTCAGTTCTCAAAGGGATTTCTTTTCTGTCTTGTTATTGTCAATCTAGATACTTTATTATATTACAATTGTTTCTTTAATGTCACTCATTACAGATCCCACAAAATCTTGTCTGGTACCTAGAGAGAGTTTATCTGAATGACACCTAGTCATGCTTTTTCACTTTGGATGGGATGTGTTATTCATACACCCTTTATAGGGTGTATATAAAAGACAAAATGTGTGTTAAAAGGGTGTATGAATATCAAAAAAGGGTTTGTGAATAACCTGCATACACCCTTACTAAAGGGTTTTCAGTTTCACGCTTACTCGGTTCTCAAAGGGATTTCTTTTTTGTCTTGTTATTGTCAATCTAGATACTTTATTATATTACAATTGTTTCTTTAATGTCACTCATTACAGATCCCACAAAATCTTGTCTGGTACCTAGAGAGAGTTTATCTGAATGACACCTAGTCATGCTTTTTCACTTTGGATGGGATGTGTTATTCATACACCCTTTATAGGGTGTATATAAAAGATAAATGTGTGTTAAAAGGGTGTGTGAATATCAAAAAAGGGTTTGTGAATAACCTGCATACACCCTTACTAAAGGGTTTTCAGTTTCATGCTTACTCAGTTCTCAAAGGGATTTCTTTTCTGTCTTGTTATTGTCAATCTAGATACTTTATTATATTACAATTGTTTCTTTAATGTCACTCATTACAGATAAAATCTTTGAGTGACAACTATCAGTATTCAGTAATAACCATCTATTCCCAGTAAAGTAAAATTTTATATTATGTTTATTTTGATGAGACCAGAATTAATTTTATATTATGCAAATTTTGACCTATTTTGAGTTTTTTTTTTTGTGAAAGTTAATAAAAACTGAAACTTGTACCAACATAAAAATGTAAGAACAAAACATGATTTTAATAATAATTAAAGGGTTTCTAGTATCATGCTTTCTCAGCTCTTAAAAGCATTTCTCTTTTGTCTTGTTATTGTATCTGGATACTTTATTGTATTATAGTTATTTCTTTAATGTCACTCATCAGAGATCCCACAAAATCTTGTCCGGTACCCAGAAAGACAGTTTACCTAAATGAAACCTAGTCATGGTTGTTATTTTTACTGTGGATAAATCTTTGACACTCACCAGAATAACCACCTTTTCACAGTAAAAAGTAAAAGTAAAAAAAAAATGAGTTTTTCTTGCCAGGGGTGTTCAAGATCGGTCCGGTTGGTTTTGGCGAAAACTTTGGGCTGAACCTCTAACTACGGTTTTGATGACAAACAAAATCATACGGGCTGAATGGGTCGGTTGGAGGTCAAACCGTTGGGGTTAGTGGTTTGAACCAGTTTGCCTAACTTATTATTAAAAATCGTTATGTAGTAAACCTAGCTTTAGCATTATTCTGGATCTTCAAATCACTGTAATTACTATAAAAATGCACATTTAAACAACCTTCTAATATCTTCTGATTGACTTTAAGAAGTCTACTTTAATCTTGCATAGCTAACCCAGCTTAATTAGCCATAGTCGAACATAACTACTTTTTGGGCAACAAAAAGCTTAATATTTTTATCTTTATTTGTGTAATATACAGGTTTCTTACAGTTGAAAGATCCTCCACACTCATCTTCAAGCTCAAAATTCTCAATTCCTGAAATTTCAACACTTTTTGGTCAAGCTTTCACCACCAGCAAAGGCAAAAAACATGAAAATGACCCAACAACCAAGTTCATCAAAGAACTACAAAATGATTTAGAAGTTGTGTATGTTGGTCAAATGTGTTTGTCATGGGAGATCCTACACTGGCAATACGAAAAGGCGTTGGATATATGGGAATCGGACTCACGTGGGATCTGCAGATTTAATGATATTGCAGGCGACTTTCAACAGTTTCAAGTGTTAATGCAAAGATTTATAGAGGATGAAGCTTTTCAAGGTCCAAGAATCCAAAATTATGTTAAGAACCGATGTGTGTTTCGCAATCTTCTTCAAGTTCCAGTTATTAGAGGTAAGACAGTGATTAGTTAAATCAGTTATATACTTTTTTGCAATTTGGGATTTTTTATTTGTTTATTTATGGTTGGTTGATTTGTAGATGATCATATGAAGAACAAGAAGGCAAGAAGTGATGAAGTTGTGTATGATATTACAAGTGACGCGTTGGTTGAGATTCTTGAAGAATCGATACGTATATTTTGGCGATTTGTTCGTGCGGATAAGTATAAACGACAAACACCTGTTGAGTTTCAGAGACCCGAGGACTCACAGTTATACTTGGATCTTCAAAAAGATTTACACAAGGTTTGTTCTTTCGATTTTTTGACACAAATTTATGTGCGTTCTAAAAGGTTTTCTTCAAGCATAAAGGGCATGCATGGGTTGGTTTTTGGCTCAAACCAAACTAAAAACCAAAAAATCGGTTTTCGAGTATTTAAAATCCGTTTGGTTATGGTTTTTTGGGTTTTATAAAAGCGCTTGAGCATTTTGGGCTGAGATAAAGAAGCCCAAAACAGTGAATTCTGTTTTTTTATTAATTAATAATTAAATGATTATCACGCATGTTGATCAAAAATATTTGGCTACACCACCATTAATTTTTTATAAATTACCTCAAATTGGTTTGGTTTGATTTGGTTCAGTTCTAGTCGGTTCAGTACCGTTTTTTCTGGTTTTTATTAATAGCAAAATCAAAGCCAAGTTAAAAAGAAAAAAAAAAGGTTTCTTAGAAAACATATAACCACAACGTTGGCTTTTTTTTTGTTGGGTTATGTCGGCCATTCCTTTTACGGCTCGCTTTGGTTTTGTGCACGCTCCAACGCTTAAAATCCTTCTAGTGGAGATTTTTGGTTAAAATCCTACTTTCACTGGTTTCTGCCTTAGTCCCATTAAACGTAGCGCAAGTTGTGTTTTGTCTGATTCTATTGGTTATCAGGGTACTTGTGGGGTATTTTGAGTTTCATGGTAACGGGTTAATTACAGCACCAAAAAGAAAAAAAAAAGTATTTTTTTAACCAAAACAAGAACCGATATGAAAAACGAATCTCGAACATAATAAAGTTTGGATCTTGTTTAGAATTTAACATGTGTGTGATGAATGTGCAGAAGGAAAAGAAGTTGAAAGAGCAACTGAGAAGTGGGAATTGCATACTAAAGAAGTTAAGGAGTTGCAAGGAAGATGAGACAGAAGATCAAGTGCTTTATTTCTTTAGTCAAGTGGATATGAAGTTAGTGTCAAGGGTGCTTCAAATGTCTAGGCTTACGAGTGATCAGTTAATCTGGTGTCATAATAAAATAAGCAAAGTTAGTTTTCTGAACAATAAGATTCATGTAGAGCCTTCATTTTTGCTCTTTCCTTGCTAATGTTCGTTTTTTTGACAACGTTTTTAGCACCATAATGATAATCTTTAATGCTGTTTTAATGGTGCCAAGCTATTCATGTTAACTTTTGCTAAACTATTGATTCACAACTCATATCTATTTGTTAGTTATAATGAGAGGCTGGATGTTACAATTTTCACATGATCCGTTTTGACACGACATCCAAACTCCCAACCATGATATCTAAAACTGCCACCAACTCACCAACACCAAGCGGTACATTCATGAATACATGATGCAAGAAATGACCGACTGACGTTACAAATAGTTGGAAAACATATCTTCAAAACGTACTATAATTAGAAGCCCTAATTCAAAATGTTGAAGAGGTGGAGTTTGAACATACACTTGTCATATAACCTTTGTGTTACGTGCCAAACACATCGATCTCATGCATAACCCCCCCCCCCCCCCCTTCCTATTCCTATATATAGCCCACATCAACCAAGCCATCATCAAACAACATTCACACACATATAACCAAACATGAAAGGACCAGTGGCTCTAGCAGTGTTAGCAATGATAGTGATGGCTCTAGCCATGGTGCACCCAAGTGAAGCCCTTAGCTGCGGTGATGTTACTGGCATGCTCTCACCATGCGTAAGCTACTTGCAGTCTGGTGGTTCGGTGACAAACAAGTGTTGTGACGGAGCCAAGAAGCTTCAAGGTGCCATCAAGAGCAAAGCGGATAGGCAAACGGCTTGCAACTGTGCTAAACAAGCCGCCGGCCGGCTAAAGGTTCAGCCAGGCTATGCCAGTAGCCTTCCAGGAAAGTGTGGCATCTCCACCAGTATTCCTATTAATCCTGGAGTCAACTGTAACAAGTGAGTGGCTAGAATTATTATATTACATATTTGTCTAGTTAAATGTTTTGAATGACTAAATATATGTTGTTTTATTTATGGTGCAGTGTTTGAGGTGGCTGGATGAGTTGCTGGAATAATAAATAAGGATAGATGTATTTCCGGTGGAATAAATTATAAATGTGTTAGTTTCCATAAATAATAATAATAATATGTATGCATGTAGTGTCCATGGCTTTATGGACACATATGTTATAAATAAAATTGTGTCATTCTCGATCCCTCTTTTAAGTTTTTTTTATAGCATCGGCATTTAATTTGCATACTTCAACCGTCTTCATTGTTATTTCGTTAAATTTCTAGTTATAAAGAGAGTGCGGATCATATACGAAAGTGAAAATGACGAAATAAGTCTTAATTAATAACAAATCAGTATTGGTTCATCAGATTCACTAACTTGCGATTCAAAGTCCGAAACTACACACAATAAATCGGGTCATCAAAGTTTGTTATATCAAGGATGCTAGTGCATACATGATATATAGTCGGTGACGCACGGATTGATTGTTGTTCGACTATGGTCTTGACAAGTAAATACGCCAAAACCAATACCAAGCAATTACATGTTGATGAAGAGCAAGATTGTTGCACAATATGCAAACACTCGTGTAGCATATGTTGATGTTTCAAGACAATCGACAAAACAATTAGAAGATCAAACAAATCAAACAAGTTAATTACAAGAACTTACAATCAAATACAAAGACCATTAAATACAATTGCAAAATGCTAATGCTAAGAGATATTGATCACTAAACAGGTTTATGTATTTATGTAAGTGTATAAAAACAATCTCTTATAGAAACAAATCAATTTTTAAGATTTTTTTTTAATTAATGTATAATTTTTGTATAATGTAGAATATATTACAAAAAAAAATGGTCTTCTCACGTTTTAACAAATTCGAGATCACCATTACAATGTCTCACTGTATCAGTAAATTAATAAAGCAAAATAATAGCCTTCTGCTGTATTACTTTGCAAGTGTTGAAGAACAAAACAAGAAACATGAATTACTATCAAATTGTAACAATAAGAATATAAATTTTCTTACCTCAGTAGAAAATAAGGGTCAAAACCATCCCACACCGCCACATCACCGCTAGCAGACTCACCAGCCAATCCATCATGTAATCTAACCACCGATAAAAACAGATTACTAATCATCGGGTTACCAAGAAACGGTTTAATCCCATCTCCAAGACCAGATACGTCTATCTCCAAAGGCCCGCGGTTGACCGATCTTCCTTTAAAAATACACCGAGAAATCGCGTAGACACCGAGAAGATTCGAATAAACGGGCAAAAACGCATCTTTATGGTTACCCAAACCACCAACCCAGTTGACCTTTTTCTTATGGTCAACTGCAAATGACACCAATCGTGTGAAGAATTTTTTTCGCCATTCAAGTAAGAAATCAATTGATAAAGATTCCGATACCGGAATCTTTTCAAGATGAGAACAACATATTTGACAAAGAAGTAATTTTTCTTCATGATGATTATCAATCTCCTTATCAAAAACCCGTCTCACAAGATCCCTGTTTGACCCGATACCATTTGAAACACTTAGCACCCAATTACAAAGATTGTCAAAGTAGTCAACCCAATGACCAAACATTAACGATAAATGATCGAAACTTAATATTATCACTTTGTCCACTTGGCTTGGGATTACCGAATTCGTTTCTGAAGTGAAAAACTTTTGAACATCAACTGCAAGCTTGCTTCTAAGCGAAACATCCTCGTCTTCTAGAAGCTTTATGCAAGTTGACCACATTTCAAGTGTTCTAGAAGCTTGTTGACCAATAAAGTCTGATGGGGTTGTGTCAAGTGTCACGTGTTGACCGATAAATTCAACCGGTTGAAGCAGGCCAGATGCGATTACCGACTCGGCTGCTGCTTTGCGTATGTTGACTGGCTCGGATGCGTCAGCATGCTGTTTGACCAAGTCAACGTAGTAACCGATGCAGTCATACACTTTGGTTGTTAAATTGGCTACGTGATCAAATTGGCTCGTGAACATAACTGAAAACTGTTTGACGCAAACTGCCATGCAGCATAATATTGTTTCCCGTGTTTTAACGTGTCGGGTGAGTTTATATAACGAAACCAACTTATCCCAAAAAAGGGATAACGAATCGAAATCTATGTTACCAACAAATCGGGTTTCCACGATTAGTGATTTTTGAAAATTAAGCTGATTCCATGTGAAAAGAATCTTTAAAATCAAACAAATGCATCTGTGATTCTTTTCTTGAAATAAAAGCTTCTCCATCTCGGCTTGAAGATTAAGATTAATCCAGTTTTTCAAACCGCTCGTATCGTTTATATGATCGTTTAATTCAGCAGATTTAATAAACAACAGAAGCCATTTAAATGTTGTGATACGAACCTCGTATGACGCATCTGACATGGACCGAATCAAATGCTCCTGGAACCCGGTAAAACAGTTACTCAATGAAGGATTGTGTTTCGCTGACACAGGTGTAAAAACATCATTTTTATCGGTATCTTTTGATGTTTGGAAAACACAGTTGAAATATGAAGTTGCTGCTTGTTTCCGACATTCAGCTACTGTCGGATCATAATAAGGCAACCTTTTAGAAGCTTCTAGATCCAAGCACTCTGAAGATAACTCCCAAAGAAGCTTATAAACACCATCAAAACTTTTACTTTCCTGGCACGTTCGCGAAATATCGAGCATAGCATCAAGGACTTTTAAGAAACCCGTGTTGAGTGTTGGACACGAGCACAAACTCGCGCTTCCGATCCACGAACGTGCAGAGAGGACTTTGTTCAACTCGTTTAAAATCTGGTCTTTCTTTGAGGAATCAGTTAAGTTTCTAACATTGGTATCTAGAAGAGCGATTAACTGTAATAACAACCCGTGAATCATATTTGAAGAAGTTAAGTTTATTCTCGAAGGCAACTCGGTTGCGATGTTTAAAACAATGAGTTGAAGTTTTTCATTGGATATCAGGCCCGTTAAGGCCCGTGAAGCGAGAACACGGACCCGAAGGTTGCTTTGTGTTGAGCATTTTCTGATGAATGGCATGAATAGAAATGGGTCTAATAAGTCTCTGGTTTCGCTTGCAATTGTTGATGGTTTGAGTCTTGATAAGAGCATTAACATGGGACATAAGCTCGGGTGCACCGCCTTGGCTAGGTTTGACCCTACGTGTTCGGATGATCCGGTTGTTAGCAACTCAGTGGCAATTTTGAGTTCGCTGTACAAGAACGGATGCAATGACGGGTACCTTCAAAACAAAAATAGTTAAAGTTTGTTAAAAAAATGGGGTGCGTTTAATCTCAAACAAGCCAAATAAAAAAACTCAAACAAAAATACAACTTTCAAATACCTATGAAAAAACTCAAGACCGGTCAACGCACGTCTGGCAGATTCTCGTTTCTGCACATTAAGAAACCCGACCATTCTCCGAACCAAAGCCGTGTAAGCAAGACACGCACCGTTTCTAACTTCCCAATAAGGCGAAGAAAACGAGCGTATAGCAACAATTATAGCCTCAGCAGCAAAACCAGAGGTATCTGTTGCAAGATTCGTATCATTAAATGCTACCCGTAGCACATTAAACGCATGCACTGTTGGAATAACACCTTCATCCCGAATCTTTGAGTTCACTTTACAATCACCATTTGTTCGTGTATCGTGTTTTAAATTTGTTTTTGTCTCGGTTTGATGCATCATGGATTTGTTGGCTACATCAATTAACCAACGTAGGGCCCGCGGGAGAAGTCGTTTTGGTGTGCCTTCGGGTTCTGAAAGAAAAAAGGCGATAAACGCAGCGGGAATACCTGCACTTCTTCTTAATAAGTCATCAACTGTTTGGTCTTTAGCAACAGTTCTTTCCATTAACTGTTCCATCCAAGATTCAGTTAATTTGCCGAGTCTGGAATGTTGACAAAGTTAAGTTATCAGTGTAAGTAGTTAATTTTATAAACAGCATATATCATGAACGAAATAGTAGTGTAAGAACTTACAGTTAACCGAACCAAACAGAATTCAGTATGGTTCAAACTGAGCTGGTTAACCGAATAACTGAATTCAAACCCTAAATTGGTTATTCGGCTACAGACTTACAGTTACAGCTCCCAAATTGATTAAACTGAATAAGCAAATCTCTTAATCGGGTTAAATGGTTTATTCGTTTAACTGAAATTAGCATTTGCAAAATTGATAACTGAACTGAATAGTAGAACAAGAACTTGGTTCGGTTTTTCGGTTTCAGTTTGGTTTGGTTTGGTTTAGTCTTTTTCAAACCGAATGATGAACACACCTAATACAAAATTCTCGATCTTGGGTTTGGTCTAAATCTACTAATTGGTTTAAACGGTTTATTCAAATTAACCGAATTCAGCATTTCGTAAAACCAGTAACCAAACCGAATAGCAGAACAAATTCAGTTGGGTTGTTCCGGTTTCAATTCAGTTTGGTTTTCGATTTAGTCGGATGAACACACCTAACATTAATTCACGGACTTAGGTTTTGTCTAAACGGGTTGTGTTTGGGTTGACCATGGCTGACCTGTTTAACCCATATATTTAAAAAAAAAGTGTTTTTGTATCATAACTTAATTTGGTTGGGTATTACATGACATAAGTTAAAAATTAAAAGAGAAATTGACATTGGCCTTTTTTAATTAAAAGTAACTATTTTTAATTTCTATACATTTGTAATTTTGGTTAAAAATTTATAATTTTTGAGTATGAACATGTGAATAATTTCGGGTCAAACAAGTCTTGTTCGTGTCAACCCACGAATACTCACGTCATGTTTGGTTCACGTGTCTGGCATGGTTTACAAGTTTGGGTCGAACTTTTGACCCACGACCATGACCCATTAAACACACTTAATAAACACAACAGTTTTCCAAGTTCAACTGACAGTAAAACAAACCTTGGATTGTCAGAGCAAAGTAACCGATTGCATAAAGCAGAAAACCCTGCCCGAGTCTTATCAATCGCACCATTATGTTTCATTTTCATGAGGACTTCAAGAAAGTGGGTCCCAATAGTCTCTAGTTGTTTGAAGTCAAGAACAACATTATCAGTCATGCTGACATCACCATTTGAATCAGATGACAGGCCACATTCTGTTAAGATGTCTGATTTGGGCAATGGAACTTTCCTTATAATGGTTCCTAGAAGGAGACTCACCTAAAATAACAAAATAAAAAGCTTTCAAATTAAGGGTTGTTTAGATATGAGTTAAAAAGTGGTAATGTGAGATTAAATAACCACAATTAGATAACCAACTGTAACAAAAACTGAAAACTGATTTAACTTATATGTGGACAATATTTCATATTTATCTTGCAAGTTAATTTTGTTCATTTACGACTCTTAGCATATTCATTTAAATTTTTCTGGGCCTATTACAGTTTAGCCTAGCTTTATTAACTTTTTAGGTCCAATACATTGTTGTTCACATTTATTTTAATCAACTTTAGCTCAATTATGTCTGTTCATTTAGGTTCATGAACCGTTCGTTTATACTGTTAATGAACGAACATAAACAACAAAAACAAGAAAAGCCCGTTCCTTCAATATTCGTCTCCGATTGTTTGTTCGGTTAAAGTTAAAGGAATGAACACGAACATATTAAAAAAACATAGGATGTACCTCTTTCATTGCAAGCCAACAACCAACCATAACAACCTGAGCAGACGGGCCCACATCCTGCACCAGCTTTGAACATGTTTCCTTTTCTGATTCAGGTACACACGGGTCCACGTCAGCACTCGTTTCCCACATGTAAGAATCATCATCAATAAGATCCTCCACATCATCAGGCAAATGCCAAGCATCAGCCGACACCACAGAAAGTGCCATTACTGTAATTCTAGTAACTAACTCAAGAAGCTTCTCGAGTGCACGTTTCATACCAATAACATTATCCAACACAATATTCGAATTCCAATCGAGTTCTTCAAACATATAACGAAGCGTAAGCAACACACCATGAACAAAACTGGTCTTACACGCATCAGAAAGATCTTTTTCTCCCATTTCAACAGACGCACGCAGCCAATCAACAAGCGATGTCACATATTCTACAACAGCAAAATCTAATGTTGGTTTTTGTAAAACATAATTACTTGACGGTTTAACAACCCAACCAAGGTCCAAAACATATTTCCTAAAAATGAGACGCATCGTTAATGCTCCAGCATCACTTTCTCTAACGCGAGGACTACAAACTAGATCCTTAGCCCAAATGAGTACTTCTTTGACCATGTCGGTGGTCAACATTCCAGGAAGTGGGGTCGGGAAATGAAGTAGGATGTGAAAAGAATTCTCCCTAAGTCGATCCCAGCTGTCAACAATCGAGCTAACAAGTAATAAAGTTGCTTCGGGTGATGTAAACGCTGCATCATATGGAGTGATGTTAACTAACATAGTTTCAGTTAAAGATTCTTGAACAATCGACCAAGTATTGTTCATAACTAATATGAGATCCATTGCCATTATTTTCCTCTCATATGGAGCCGAAGGGTAGCATGAGAAAAACAAAAAGCTACTTAACCACTTCATAAAACTAAAAAGATCATCGGCTCGTTTGAAACTAACATCCTCGGTTTTGTTAAAAGGTTGCCAGTTTCTTTGCTTTAGTTGTCTCTCTAAAGCGGTCCGAACTCGATTAAAAAACTTTCTAAACAAACTGGTCAACTTCATTTGAAAAGAAGTTGAAGAGCACCTCATGTTTAAAGGCATTGCTTCTTTCATCATACTTAGCTCTAAAAAAGACGGTAAGCTAGCTGTTTTAGGGTTTAAAAACAACGACTCAATTGCATCTGTGCGAAGTGACTCGTCAACATGAGTCAGTGCTAACATGAGCCACTTCACAAGAACTTTGACCTTTATACCCTTTACACAAAGAAGAGCATATTCACCATTCTCAAACCTATCAACATCACCTTCGATTAAAGCAAGCGAACGAGAAACTTTGAGCAAAGAAACCAAAACCGCCACTTTCTTTTCAACTTTGAGATTCATATTTGTACCATAAACATCTGAATAAGAAATAAATGAACTTTCTTCAACCGGACTGATGGAGATAAACGCAAGCATTGGGAATATACTGTCGACATCCACTTCAAGAATCACCGGAAACGCATACGTGTTCAAATTTGACCTTAATTTTGAGTTTCCAGAAGCAAGCCCGTGCATAAATGGAGGCAAACAAACCTTTCTATAATTAACATACCCGTTTTCAACACCATCACTACTCCAAAACTCATCACGCAAACACTCAAGAAAACATTTCAAAAAATTTGTGGCAGCACAACATACATCATCGTCAATGTATGCCCATGTTGTCTCAAACATCAAATCAGGGCTCATGTCTAAAATCGTCTTTGCACCTAATCGTTTTGTAAGCGAAGCTAATGGCACATATCTACCCTTACATCGTGCACCCATACGAAGCAGAGAATACACAATCTTCTTTAACAACAACTGAATTCTCTCCTTTCCATCTGTTGAAGGGAGACTAGATTGTATATCTAAAAAAATGTCAAAAATCAAATGCACTTGTTTGACCGTTTGACTCAACGGATCATCCAAGTTATTCCATATAATCCTCAATATCCTCCCACCTATATCATCTGAAACATGATCATATTCTTTATTGGGACTCGTTTGTATCAATGTTTTTATCTGTTGCAGACAGATCTGCATCACAGTCAACGCATGAAAGTTAAAGTGACTATCCGTAGGATTCTCACAATACTTACATAATTCAGGCAAAATCCCATCGTAAAGTATCGTCTGACCTAATACTTCACCCTCCTCACAAACGACTACAAAAGGAGTATTAAGTAACTTTCTAGGTACCGAAGTAAGTATCCCTCTAATCAAACAAAGCCTAGTGAGTAGAGAAAACTCTTCAATCTCTGAAAACAGATTCCCTTCATACGGAATCTTCTTGACCACGTCTTGAAACTTTTTACTAAAACTTAAACCACGACGAAACATACCTTCCATGAAGGCCAGCCCAAGCTCTTCCGGACAAAGGCACACTTGTAACGCGGCACAGAAAGTCACACCCGCAGCCACAAAGCAGTCTCTCGAAAAGGCCTCGGATTTCAAAACGCTCAAAACTGTAGTCAGAACCATCCCCGTGAAATTACCGAAAGCACTAAAGTTGTCCGGGCAGCGCTGCAGCAGGTAATAAACACAAGACAGCGCCTCCTGACACTGCTCCATCACCAGCGGAGACGGCCTAGAACAAGCATTCACCTCCGAAACGACACTATCCAAGCTGGAAACAGCATCCAATCCGATCAACAGTGCGCATTCCTCCACCACCTGCACTAAATAACCAAGCTTGGGAGAGCTCATGACGGATAAACCTACGCGCGAGACGCAAAACCTCTTCCTGTTTGCATCGGCATTGGCATACTCCTGACAGAGGGAGCGAATAATAACGGAGTGGCGATCTGTGGTCTTGCAGAGGACCGAAAGGAGGGTTCGATGCAAGGGGACGGAGTTCTCGAGAAAGAGGATTTGGAGGTAAAGCCTGGAGGCGTGAGTAACGAGGGGCTGGTCGGCGGTCTTGAGGAGGTCGGTGAAGGCGTTGGCGAGCTTCTTGGCGTGGTTGAGTTGCGAGTAGGTTGAAGTGAGGGAGACGAGCTCCTTGAGTAGCGAGTAGAACGGAATTGTGGGATGATTCGCGACTGATTCTTTGTAGTAGCTTGGGAACACGATGGCGCTGTATGTGTACCGGTGCCGGTGTTGTAACGCTCGCCATTTCGCAGACATGATTTTGCCAACTACGAAATCAGGGTTTTTGCTTCACTATTCTCTTCTTTTATTTTTTTTAATTAATTTACTAGTAGTGTTTGTTTTCATAGATTTACGATTTGGAGTGTTTGGTTCAACTATTAAATGGGACAGCTTACGACGTTCAGTAAGAGATAGGTTTCTATAGAGGTTTAATGGTGTTATCGTCACTGTTTTAAAAACCGGTTCAAACGACCTTAATGGTGTTATCGTCACTGTTTTAAAAACCGGTTCAAACCGGTCGGTTGAACCAGTTAAACCGGATTTCATACAGCAGGCCCGTATTTTGAGTCTGGTATTTTTGACCGGTTTGCTAAAACATCGTATCGACGGCTTTTGTCTAAAATACCGGTTTTTACCGGCAAACCGATTTTAAGCCCGAGAAATCTTTGATATTTACGGTCCATATTTTTTCAAAATTACTTTTAACCCAACAATTAACATTCAACTTTAAAATTGTTTTATTTTTAAAGTTGAGTGCTTTTGCATTAGTTTTTTAATGTGCATTAACTTTTGGATTATTTTTTGTATTAGAAATAATTTAGATTTGGGAGTAATTTTGGATTGAAGATACATTTTTAGAAAATTATAGGGTAAACTATTCAAGCGGTTAAACCTCCCGATATAACACGGTTCAACTGGTTGTACCATTTTTTAGCCTAATCCAGTACAAATAAAATACCGGTTTTTAAAACATTGGTTATAGCCTCCTATATATATATATATATATATATATAGGGGAAGGATCAAGAGAGAACTCATATTTTGGGAGAGAACTAGAAAACTCCTAACACTAGGGTTATAATTGTAAATTTGGTTTTCCATTAGGTGTTAATAATCGGATTTATTTGTGTCACCTTCCTCCATCAGATGGACTTTACCTAACAACCTACAAATTGTGAATCAACACATCTTGATGATTTAGAACCCTAAATCATTGAATATCGATCTTCTATTTGTGTGTAATTACGCATATACAACCGTTAATCGTGTCTCCAACTTTGATTTCAACCATTGAACATAACAATTGAAGATATATCTTTCTTATTCATGTGTATTTTTACTAATTTTCATTGTTTCCTTGTTAAATTGATCATATATTGCTTTATCTGAAGTTTTACAATCAATAATCGTACTGTAAGTTCAGAATTTGATGATTATAGGTCAAAAACGGTTGAATTTGTTAATTCTAGGTCAAAAACGACCAGAATTTGATGATTATATGTAAAAAACGACTACTAATATAAGAAATAAACATAATTGGTTGGCTTCATGTGTTGATTTGATAGTTTAATTGATTAATTACAAATTAATAGATTATAAGGATATAAATGAATATTAAAACTGGGTAATAATGTGTCATACGGAGTATTGCATATGTGCAATACTGTTAATACTACATATGTGTAATATTGTTAGTGTTACATACAAGTAATAATAAAAGAAAAAAGAAATACCATGATATGCATTATTGTATTGTTATATGTGTGTAAAACATGGTATTACATATGTCTAATACAGAGTTTTGAGTATTGCATATGTGTATTACTATTATTGTTACATATTTGTAATAAATAAAAAAGAAATATCCTAACATATGCGAGACATTTGCAGACTTAATGTCAAATTATGACACTTCTACCATAATCTTATTGCAGTATGCTTGTCTTGTAAAACAAAGTGACATCTTGCTCCATGTAATGCATATAAGTAATATAATGTTTTATGTACTACACATATGTAATATAATGGAGTATACATTACATTAACTAGGGATGTTCAATTACCGGGTTAGACCTGTGAACCTTGTTTACAAAAAACCGTGTAAAATAATCTGTATTAGAAACAAGTCTGGTTCTGATTATGGTTTTCATCAACAATTGAGAAACGATATGGTTTGTGTATGTACTTAGCGAAACAGGTACAGACATGTGAACACGTGAAAATCAATTGAATGATGTTCTTTATCTGCTATGATGAAGAGGTTAGATAGGAAAATAATCTAATTAACTACTGTCATATTTATTTTCATATTTACTTGAATGATGTCTTTACTAGCTATCATTTTACAATTGTTATACTAATTTTGTTTTTTTTGGGCACTGGGCGGTTTCATGTTGGATTCTTATAGGATCAAGGAAGCCTGTTGTAATCAGGTCAAGATATGTCCAGTTCATACTTAATCAAGATAGAGCAAGGCAACCGATCATGAAACCACACCGCGAGAAGGTCCATATTGTGAAAGAAGCTGATGTTGCTGCAGTTGATGCCACTGTAACTAGGTCACCGTCCGATCATGTTGTCGACCATTATGTCATACAATCGGACCGCATTGTGATTTCGTACCTTTTACATTGCGTATACGCATTACATTGTTACATATACTCGGTAAATGCGTATTACACGTGTGTTCATATTATACCTTAAAAACATTGTTATTAATGTCGATCTGTCGACTATTGAAACCTATATGAATGTAATACATGTGCGTATTTGAGTGTTATCCTTGTGTTTTAAACATTGCGTTGTGCGCTACACACATATGCAAACTCTAGTGTCATATGGTGTATTACTGTGTGATATATATAGTTTACGCATTGTTTTGATATATACATGGTCATACTGCAGTACGCATGTGCCACTCAGTTTTATACACATGTTACAGGCGTGTAGTCATATCTTTGTGTATGTGTTTATATACTGTGTACAATCTGTTATATTTTTCTATCTACAAACACTTCGCTTTACATATATACACAACTTTTTGAGTTTTATCTACATTTTTTAAACATCATGTGTACCCTGTATTCTAAAATCCTCATCCAGCCTTATATGTTCGTGTTACACTTATACATTATATGTTTTACATACATCGCTGAACATTCTATACATGTCTATTGTTTATACCTTACGCATATGCATAACGTACATGTAACGTTTAATCTGTTTTTAATTCAAGTAACAATACACCATTAATGCATAAAATGTTTAACGCGTGTGTCAATCATATGCTACTAGTTTAGGTCTTTAATATCCACACACTTGTATCAAAGAAACATACATAATAACACATAACATACACATTCATCCATATCGATCAACCGTTTTCATTCAAGTGCATGTATCAAACAAACAAGCATTCATGTCAAACTGATTGGCATTATCATAAATTACCTAACGCCTTATGCTTTTACAAAACGGTTATTTATTTCATTCATAATGATCAACTATTATCCATCAAAACCCTTAAACAGGACATTTTTAACCATTAACTTTTTTTAGTTTTTGCTTTCCAAATCTCTAGCATCTTACAACATATGCTTCTTGATAGTTTTGGCGAGCTATGTATTTCATCCGAAGAATATTGATTTGTTCAACCATCCTAACATCATCCGTGCTGAAATCAAAATCAACCTAGTTGCTTCCTTTATAGCACCGCATGTGCTGCATCGTGAATATCCGACAAATCGTGACATTATCTGCCCATGGTAACTTCATTTTCC
Organism: Bidens hawaiensis; assembly: GCF_021521415.1. Taxonomy (NCBI): domain Eukaryota; kingdom Viridiplantae; phylum Streptophyta; class Magnoliopsida; order Asterales; family Asteraceae; genus Bidens; species Bidens hawaiensis. The sequence continues at coordinate 139,233 of NW_027505128.1, forward strand.
TTGGCCTTTCTGAACTCGCAGCTTCCACCTTCGGGTGTCCAACTAATTTATGTAATTGGAAAATATGTTAGTTTGTGTAAACAAGTAAAAAAACAACCATTATAACAAACATATATGACGAGAATATGTATTACTAATTTATTACACATATGCATTGTTAATATGATTAGAAAATATGTTTTTACCTGAATTGACATATGTGTTGCATGTTGTCCTCCCCTGTTTCTGTGTTGCCTGCTGTCCTCCCCGGTTTCATGCCCTGTTTCTGTGTTGCCTGTTGTCATCCCCTGTTTCATGCCCTGTTTCCTTTCTTGCCCGCACGTTTTCTTGCATATTGTTTCAATAAAACAGTTGTGTTATTATGTTTGCTCACGTATACAATATGTGTACTATGTGTGTAGTGTGCATATGTAGTGCATATGTGCAATACACCATAACAACATATATAAGTGTAATACATCTGTAATGCACATATGTAGTGCATCAATAATGCCAGTAATACATCTGTAATGCATATATATATAATGGACCATACTTGCATATGCATGTAATGCATCAATAATTTGTGTAAGCCTAAAAGATGGCATCATTTATGAAATTTGAACATTACAACTGTTTACCTACTTTTTTTTCTTATGATTTATGTTTGATTTCGCTGCATATTTGGACAAATTAGACGATTGAAACAACATTTCTGAAACAGATAATTGTCATTCATTGATCACAGGTACTACATACTTATGGAATATAATTGATTCAAATATATGTAATCAGAATACTATATGTATGAAATGTATCAGTTTGTCTAACCATACTATTAATACTCCTATATTTGTCATTGTTTTCTGAAACGTCTTCACTTTCGTCGTTAGTAATTTTTCCACTGTTTTGCTATCAGTCTGGACATTATTATCTTTATTACGTATATGTATTGTACCTAACAAGCACTCAAACATTATCATCAAAGTTGAAGATTACCATTAGTATGTTCAATAGTACATATGTGCACTATCAGTCTATAAATAAACATGCTAAATAACATTACCATTACTATGTTTAATAGTACGTATGTGCACTATCAGTCTATAATTAACAATTCTATAGTGAAATACAACATTCATGTATTATATCTATGTAATATTTCATTAATAATGTAAATAATGGACTGATGTATGACACCACGTATACAAAACGCTCATAACTTGTACTTATGGACGTCTAATCGACACTGTGCATACGAACTGTTCAAATTTGACGCAGTGTACACCTAATCGGCACCTATAACACACATAATCTACAATATATACACAAATCATTCAGAATAGACGCAATATATGCCTAATCAACACTTATTATGTAACTAATCGACACTATTGTTCTTCGATTAATAAGAAAAAGCAAAAACAGAGACGGTTGAACGCGATTTTAGTTTAATGCACCTAATTGATGTAGTAATGTATGAAATTGACTAGTATTATTGCTTACCTGATAGTGTTCATCGTTTTTCTGCTTGAATTCGTAGTCAATTAGACGAAACCGATGATCGATTGAAAGAATAAAAAACCCTAGGATGATAGTCTGCTCGATGTTGAATGAATGAGAGAATAAAGACTGATTGTTTTTTTTTGTGCAATTCCAAGTTTACCCTTCTTCAATAAAAAACCCCCACCATTTTTTCTTTGTGTCGCCTTCTTATTTTTAGCCATTGATTTAGTAAAATCAATGGTTCTAGTGGAGTTATCTAGTTCTCTCTTTAAAATGAGTTCTCTCTTTATCCCACCCTTATATATATATATATATACAACAAGGTTAGTATGGCGGAAATCTTGTTATTGCTTTTGTGAAATACAACCGTTTAGATTTTTAATCAGTTATGAGAAGTGTCTTGTGTGCACAAGGTTAGTGTGTTTACATATTTGAAATGAGCTTGATGATTGTGTACTGGTATAAACATAAAACAATGTATTTTCTCTTTATTATACATATATATGATATGAAAATTCCAGTTTAAAAAACCGAGATTGTATCTTCTTCTGTTGTGTTAATGTATGACTAGTTTAGTGTAATTTAAACATTCTAAGATTTGCAGCTGCTATGGACCCAATTTCTACCTAAATGTGATATGGAACCAATTTTTACAAGAAATTTGGACCCAATTCAACAAATAATTCATCAATAAGTTAAAGTATTTTCTTTCTACTCACATAACTTTAGCAAATTTTAAATCTTTACATCAACTACACATTTATTGAGAAACATGTGAGGTCGTTGCACGTATTATTTGTAGTCGTCTCATATCTCAATCAATCAATCACACTCAGTGGAGTCCCACCAATAGCAAAGCTATAAGTAGGGTATGGGAAGGGTGGGATGTAGGCACACCATACCTCTATCCAATGGGATAGAGAGGTGGCTTTCAGAGAGACCCTAAGCTCTTGACTACATATGTATGCGGCAATAAAAGAAAATCAAAGTTCAATTATAGTATAATTGATAATAGCACGTAGTAAAAATGATAATACTATATATATATATATATACTAGCCGTGTGCTCGCGCGATGCGGCGGGGCATGCACACAAACATGGTATCGGATGCATAACCTGTGTTAAAACGTGTATTATGAACAAATTAATGTATAACTGGGTTTTCGAAATTTTAAACTTTTTTTTAGAATATCTAAATTTATTTGGCTTACATCTCGCTATAACTCGAACACATTTTGACCTGTCAAATAGGGATAAATAAATTTGGTACCGGTACCATAACGATACCGATTTAGTACCATCGGTACCAAAGTTTTGAGTTACGGGATCGGTACAGTATTTCCCGAATTTATACATTCGGTACCGGTACTATCCCGGTACCGGTATCGAACCGAATATTTTGGTATCGGTACCAGTACCAAGAATTTACAAATTTCGGGATTTGTATTTTCGGTACCGGTACGGTACCGAGCTCATCCCTACTGTCATAGACCTCGATCGTTGACTCGAAAAAATAAAAAAGAAATTTAAAAATGATCAAAACTCATTTTGCTGGGCATTTTGACCTAAACCAAAATTGATACTTTTTTTTAAATGTCACGAAATCATTTTGCTTATAATACGGACATCGATATTTAGTAAATCATATATTGAGACGTCAACAAAAATAAACACGTCGTTATTGTATGTTTGAAATTTATTAAAACTTATTATATTTAAAGATATAAAAGAAAAACCGAAGAAAAAGGAAAATAGTTGAAAATGTGAGTAAACTCAATGGGATGAAAGAGTAGTTATTAATTAAATTTATAAAAGTTGAATATAGTTAAAGGGTTAAATTTGTAATTATATTTTTGGTTCATAATTGCATATTTAAGTTTTACTCTTATGCTTAATTGACTTGTACATTATAATAAACACATCAAAATAAAATAAAGTTTACATTGAAACGTTAATAAAAATAAGCACATTGCAACGGTAAGTCCGTTTTTTTTAAACATAATATATAAAAAGATATTGAAGAAATAAAAATTTTAAATGAATTTGTCAAATAAATGGGTAAAGATTAAGGGTTTATGTGTAACTACTTTATAAATTAACAAAGTTTTGTTAAAGTTGAAGGACTATATTTGTAACTATTTTCTAAATCAAATATTCTTAACCGTCAACATGTCCAAAATACTATAATACCCTTAAAATTTCAAATTTGTATGCATTAGTAATTGTTTATTATGCAATAGTGACTGTACCTCTTAAAATTTAAGAGGTCCTTCACTCATGCATTATATATAGTGTATATATATATATATATATATATATATAGGATGAGTATCATTACAGAACTGCTAAATTATTTAAGAACTTGAAGGAACCCTTGAAAATTAATGTTTTTTATAAAAAATTTTGTATGTTAATGTTATTTGAGTGTAGCTTTATCATTTTTTATATCTATACTTACGAGTTCAGTTTTGAAAATTAGTTTTTATACATATCTATGTTTTGTTTTACACTTATAATAATTTCTTAGTACATAAATTATACACATATGTAAACTTGTGATTAATATATGTAATCAAAATTTTTTATATAAAATATGATAAAACTACTCTTAAATAATGTTAATATATAAAAAAATTAAAAAAATGTTTGGTTGTATAGAGTTCCTAATAGTTCTTAACTTTTTTAGAGTTTTTAAATGATACTAACCCTATATGTATATAATAAAACGAAAACATAAAAATCCTACGTGTCACGAAGTGGTCGTTCCCTCTTATTTTAAAGTCACCAGATTTGCTTGATTTTTAAATGAAGGCTTCTCATGCATTTGACCCGAATTCACAGGTATGGGTCTCATCAAACCCAGATATTTATTAAACAAGTTATAGCATCTCACTAAATTAAAAACTAATCTCACCAAATATTTGATACAAAATTCTACAAAGTAGTGATATACTAAAAATCAATATCTGATTTATTTAAAAAAAAGATATATGTTATTCATAATTAAAAAACCAATTTTATAATAAAAAAATAAACAGGTCTTAGGTCTTCAAACCCATATAGCTTTTAAACCGGGTTATAACATCTCATTTATTTGTGAAACAATTTATCATCAAACCATAAGTATATTATTAACTTTCATACAATAAAAATAAAAAAAATTCAAAAATAAATAAATATTATAAAAAAATAATATAAAACAACCCCCGTAATACGGGAATAAAAACTAGTGTATATATATATATATATATAGAAATGTTCAAATAAGAATAAGAAGTTTCTTAGGAATGGAAAGAACCAACAAAGTTTTACATTTGGCATTACAAATTATGGTAAAATAACAATTTTAGGAAACTATGTCGGTTATAATGATGAAAGAGTAATTCTAGGAAACTATGTCGGTTATTGGTAATTTTACATCTCAACAATTGATTAACATGATCTAATGGCTATGATTTATTCCTAGTCTTCCTAGGAAACAACTTATTTTTAGAATAACCCTCCCCTATATATATATATATACATATATATATATATATGATGAGTACCATTACAGAACTGTTAAATTATTTAAGAACTTGAAGAAACCATTGAAAACTAACGTTTTTTATAATGTTTTTTTGTATATTAATGTTCTTTGAGAGTAGTTTTATCATTATGTATATCTATATCTACGATTACAGTTTTGAAAATTAGTTTTTATACATATCTATGTTTTTTTTACACCTATGTAAATTGTTAGTACATAAATTTTACATATATGTAAACTTGTGATTAATATATGTAATCAAAATTTTTTATATAAAATATGATAAAACTACTCTTAAATAATGTTATGATATAACAAAAATTTAAAAACTGTTTAGTTGTTAAGGGTTCTTAAGAGTTCTTAATCTTTTTAGAGTTCTTAAATGGTACCAACCCTATATATATATATATATATATATGTATGTATGAAAAGAAAATACTATAATGGTGTGTGACCAAAATAAGGTAAATAGAAGCCCCTAAGGTATCATTTCTCCCTAAAATTCCTTAACTATAATTCTACTTCTCCAAGAATTCATATCCCCAATCATGTCCTCTGAGAGATTTAGGTCTATCAAATCATGCATAATCCTCTCATCCCACGTCAATTTAGGTCGTCCTCTACCCCTCCTCCCCTCTATAGTAATGTTTTCTACGAATCTAACTGGATTCGTCGTCTGTTTTCTCTTCACATGTCCAAACCATCTCAATCTCCACTCTCTTATCTTGTCTGATATGTTAGCTACCCCTAATCTATCTCGAAACACAACGTTTCTTATTCTGTCTAACCTTGTGTGCCCACACATCCAGCGTAGCATTTTCATCTCTGCTACCTCCATCTTCCGCACTTATGCCTTCTTAATGGCCCAGTAATCTGTTCCATATAGCATTGCAGGTCTAACTGCTACCCTATAAAATTTTCTCTTTAATTTAGTTGGGAAACTCTTGTCGCAAAATATACTTGTGGCTGCTTTCCATCTACACCATCCTACCTGAACTCGATGGGTCACATCACTGTCTAATTCCCCATCGCTCTGAACAAATGATCCTAGATACTTAAACTTCGTTACGTGCGGAACCACTTGCCCTTCAATGGTGATCCGGGCGTCTTCATTGTCATTTACTCCATCCGTCTTAGAGCGACTAATCCGTAAACCTTTTGTCTCTAAGGTTGTTTGCCACTCATTTAGCCTCCTGTTTAGGTCTTGCTTTCTCTCAGCAAGTAACACAATATTGTCTGCGAACATCATACACCACGGGAGCGTCCCCTGAATCGACTTTGACAACTCATCCAAGACTACTGCAAAAAGGAAAGGACTCAACGCTGACCCCTGGTGAAGGCCTACCTCTACGGGGAAGAAATCAGTATCCCCACGGGCGCACGTACACTTGTTGCACTCCTAGTATACATATCCATAATTATCTCTATATATTTCCTCGGGACTCCTCTACCCTCCAAGAACTCCAGAGCACTTGTCGTGGCACGCTGTCGTAGGCCATATCTATGTTATTTATTTATTTATTTATTTTAGGTAATCTACTCTACATGTTTAAGTTGGAATGCAGATAAGAAGTGGTATGTATGTAATCTTAACTCTTCAATTTAACAACATTAGCTTTAGTTTTGTTGTCTATATAGTCACCTTTAATGTGTATTTTCAGATTGCAAAGCAGGTAACAAATAGGTGAACTGTAGTTACAACCTTACCAAATCTATTCATTAATTTGGCATCTCCATTGTACATATACCATTACATATGTTGTTTTTGGCTACAATTATTGGCCTTATTTCAGCCACTTATATTATTACGAGGGTAAGTTGCTTGGTGATTAGATTGATGTGTGGTTTAAAACCAAATTTAGTTTTTATGTTTGAGTTTTTTTAGTTATAGATCAGGCTCGCTCTTGAAACTCAAACTCTGTTAAAGGTCTATCCGATTTGAAGACGTTCACATTACTTTTCCTCAACTGTTGAATAGTTGTGGTTCGTTAATTGACGATTGGAAACATGGATACAAGGATATTTATGTAAATTGTTCATCCATCTTTTGGGCTTGGGCTAGATGGAGTGCGAGATGGGCTTGGGTCTGATATGTTATACAACCTGATCCAACTTAAGTCTAACAATCCATTGATTCTTGTAACTTAACAAGAAATATTTTAATCTGTTAGCGTCATTAGTAAGCTTCATAAATTTTAATAAATACAAGGAATGGAATTAGATGTTTATTAGAAGTAATTAAATAACAAGGTTCGTTAAAATAACTAACCCCGTTAGCTCGGTTACGTTAATCTTCGTTAATTAAGGAGGCCTTGCTAGATCAACGAGACTTAGCTAACGAACCCAGTTTATTGTAAGGCCCCGTTACTGGTGCCTCACATTTGGGTGTTGGATTTACTCATAAACACAGTTCTAAATATCAGAGTTAATTAAAAACTTTCACGGAATAATATAATTGTCAACCATCCATTACCAACATCCATAACTCGTCTTTTAAAACATAACATAAAATATAGTATCAAAACATCACGACAAATCCCAGATGCCAGCCTCTTCAGTCTTGCCATGTGTCTCCCTCAAGCCAGTTGTCTTAGTCGATTAGCCTGCGTGCATACTAGAAGTCAGCGGCGCTGAGTGAGTTCTAATTAATCAGGCAACATACACTATATTCACATATGCACCCGAAGGTACATACCTTCCTATTATCTTACATACTTACATACTTACGTATTTTCATTCTTTCTTTCATAATAACATACGTACTTTCATTCATACACATACTTTTTAAAGAGCCTTCCACCCTATAAACTTCGCCGATATTATTAGGGTCGGTCCCCTACATTCGCCGATATTATTAGGGTCGGTTCCATACATTCGCCGACATTATTAGGGTCGGTTCCCTACATTCGGCGACATTATTAGGGTCGGTTCCCTTTCTAACGATACTTACCCTTCATATTATATATTCATCACGTACTTTCATACATACATATTTCATACTTGGTATACTACATATTACCTTTCCTGTCGATACGTGCAATATCCGAATAAAGCTTTCATTCACATCCAAAATATACATACATAAATAACATATAAATCATACATGGCATACACTTACCATTTAAGGTAAGTGTATTAACTATCACATCGAGTATGCACACAGCCCCGAAAACATAACAAGGAAGTGGGGCAAGAAACTCACCTGAATGCGGTTACGTTCACCGTTTATGGTAATCCCTTTCTTGAGCTGTGCACGGCTAACTGTATATTATGTACATGTATTAATTAACTATTGCTACTCATATCGTATTTCTATCTTTATATAACCTACAACGAACAGGGGTCCGGGGGCAGCGGGGTTCTAGGGGCGGCAGCCCCTAGCAGGGTCCAAGGGGCAAAGCCCCTGGCTGGGGTCGAGCTGCCAGGTCAGCTTGGAAAAATTTTATTTTCTTTAACTGTATTAACACATTTTTCACTAGGATTTTAAGTTATTATTTTATTCACCTACTCATTCGTTAGCCCGATTCGTGGTCTAGTACTGGATTACTTTTACTTAGACGTTTAGCGAACTTAATAACAAGCGAAGTTATCAGTAGCGATGTTATATGTTAACCGAACATATCAGTGGGCGAACTTGCCTGGCGAACTTGCTTAGCGAACTTATCAAGATGCGAAGTTAACATTCAACGAATTTAACAGTGAGCGAACTTATATGCTTAAGCGAACATATCAGTGGGCGAACTTGCCTGGCGAACGTGCTTAGCGAACTTATCAAGAGGCGAAGTTAACATCCAGCGAATTTAACAGTGAGCGAACTTGTATGTTTAAGCGAACATGTCAGTGGGCGAACTTGCCTGGCGAACTTGCTTGCAAGCGAAGTTGTACGGTGACAGCCACGGGTTGGTTTTAACCACAAAATCATCTCTGTTTCAACGTAAAACCTTATATATGATGTTAATACCTCCCGTAAATCGTTCCCCTGGCTATTTCGGATAAGACTTGAACCGGAAACGCATAAAGTTTGGACCTTTAGACCCAAAACGTTCAATACTAGGTTTAAGGGTTCATTTAATCGGGCCTCATAGATTTATGAGTTCATTAGATTTGTTTTAGCATCATGTTTACAACTTTACATTTCGTTTATCCCCGATCTATTCTCGTTCTAATTTTTAGGGCTAAACGTTTATAAAAACGTAAACTTAAAGATCAAAACATACCTTTCGGTCTCGGTTAGCTTGCTTATGAACTCTAGATTTTGTGTATGGCTCGCATAGCAAAGATCTACCAAAAAAGAATGTTCGCTCGATCTCGCTTTCCCTCTTTCTCTCTCGGCCGTAAGGTGGTTATGTGTGTGTTTGGAGTGTGTAGACAAATATGGAAAGATGAAATGAGGATTAGGGTTTTAGGTTGGTTTAAGGGGGTATTTATATCCCTTAAAGCCCATGGACCTAAGGCCCATTCCCTTTAATCCATCTTAATTAGTCCAAGTCCATGATGTTTTCTTTATTAGATGCTAGTTAATATTATTTAACACATGACAATTTAACGCAACTTTCTTTATTTAATACTAGAATTATTTAGGATGTTACAAGTCTTCCCTCCTTAAAGAGGTTTCGTTATCTACTTTAACAGATTAGGGTAAAACTTGCGCATCTCATCCTCAGCTTCCCAAGTAGCATCTGATCCTTTTCGATGCTTCCATTCACTTTCACCAATGGTATAACCTTTTGACGAAGCTGCTTCTCCTTGCGATCAACAATCTCTATCGGTTGCTCGATGTAGTTCAGCTGTTCATCAACCTCAATGTCCATTAATGGCACGTGAGACGTGTCATCAGCTAGACACTTTCTCAGATAAGAAACATGAAAGGTTGAATGAATTCCTTCTAGCTCATCGGGTAAATCCAGCTTATAAGCTACTTCACCCACACGATCTAAAATCTTAAACGGTCCAATGTACCTCGGACTCAATTTTCCTCTTTTCCTAAAACGGATAATCCCCTTCCAAGGCGAGACCTTGAGCATCACATTGTCACAAAAGTTAAACTCAATTGGTCGTCGCCGCTTATCAGCATACGACTTCTGCCTGTCTTGAGCAGCTTTCATTCTTGCATTAATCTGATCAAACTTTGATGAGGTTTCTTGCACCACCTCTAGGCTTCCCATCTCCTTCTGACCAATCTCTCCCCAACATACCGGAGTTCTGCATCGTCTACCGTAAAGCATCTCAAACGGTGGCATACCAATACTTGAATGGTAACTGTTGTTATAGGAGAACTCTGCTAGATGCAGGTGATCATCCCAACTTCCACCAAAGTCTAAAACACAAGCACGTAGCATATCCTCAAGGGTCTGGATCGTCCTTTCGGATTGTCCATCTGTTTAAGGATGGTACGCCATACTGATGTTTAACCTCGTTCCCATAGCTTCATGGAATTTCTTCCAGAACCTCGAAGTGAATTGAGTATCTCTATCAGACACAATCGACAGTGGCACTCCATGCTTAGATACAACCTCCTTAATGAACAAACTTGCTAACGTTTCTGACGAGATGGCCTCTCGTATAGGCAGAAAGTGAGCACTCTTGGTCAAACGGTCCACTATCACCCAAATGGTATCATGATGCTTAGCTGTACGAGGTAACTTAGTTATGAAATCCATGGTGATGTGTTCCCATTTCCATTTAGGTATTTCCAAAGGTTGCATCTTCCCATAAGGCTTCTGATGTTAAGCTTTGACTTGTAAACAAGTTAAGCACTTACTAACATAATCTACTACATCATTCTTCATTCCCGGCCACCAATAATCTCTTTTCAAATCTTAGTACATCTTAGTGGTTCCTGGATGAATCGAGTATCTTGATTTATGGGCTTCATCTAAGATTCGACCTCTAAGATCACCATGGCGTGGGATCCACATACGGTCAAACCTAGTCTTAACACCATGAGTGTTCTCCATCAACTCATCCTGCTGGCCGTAAATCCTTTCTTTCTTCACTAACTTATCATCTACTAACACTTCTAATTGCACTTTGATGATTTCTTCGAAAAGGCTTGAATTCATAATCAGCTGGTATGACTTCACTGTTACAAGGACTTCCTCGTTCTTACGACTTAGCGTGTCGACGACCACGTTAGCTTTACCAGGATAGTACTTAATGTTGCAGTCGTAATCCTTTATCAATTCTAACCACCTCCTCTGCCTCATGTTCTTGCTCTTTCTGCTCGAAGAAGTACTTTAAACTTTTATGATCCGTATAAATAGTACACTTAGTACCATACAGGTAATGCCTCCATATCTTTAAGGCATGCATTACTACTGCTAGCTCTAAATCATGCGTTGGATAAGTAGTCTCATGGACTTTCAACTGTCTAGACGCGTAAGCTATCATCTTTCCTCGTTGCATCAACACGCAACCTAACCCACGATGCGAAGCATCAGTACAAACAACCAAGTCCTCGTCACCATCGGGTAAAGCAAGGATTGGAGCTTGCGTGAGTCTCTTCTTTAACTCCTGGAAAGCCTCTTCCTGAAACTTACCCCAACTGAATACTATCGACTTTCGGGTCATGCCGGTCAACGGTGCGGCTATCTTGGAGAAACCTTTGATGAATCTCTTATAGTAGCCAGCTAACCCTAAGAAGCTTCGTATATCAGTCGGATTCTGTGGAGTCTTCCAGTTTGTTATCACTTCAATCTTAGCTGGGTCCACGGTAATCCCTTCAGGATTGATTACGTGACCTAGAAATTGCACTTCTCGCAACCAGAACGCGCATTTCGAAAACTTAGCATACAACTTCTCTTTCTTCAGAGTCTCCAATACTTCTCGCAGATGCTCAGCATGATCGGACATGCTTTTGGAATAAATCAATATATCGTCGATGAACACAATAACCGACTTGTCCAACATTGGCCGACATACCCTATTCATCATGTCCATAAATGTTGCGGGAGCATTCGTTAGACCGAATGACATTACGAGGAACTCGTTGTGTCCATACCGCGTCCGAAACACTGTTTTAGGGATGTTTGCCTCTTTCACCTTCAACTGATGATAGCCTGATCTGAGATTTATTCGTGAGAACCAGCTTGACCCTTGCAGTTGGTCAAACAGATCGTCAATCCTTGGCAAAGGATACCTATTCTTTACCGTAAGTTTGTTTAACTCGCGATAGTCTATGCACATTCTCATGCTTCCATCCTTCTTCTTCACGAACAACACTGGTGCGCCCCACGGGGAAACACTTGGTCTTATGAAACCTTTGTCGAGGAGTTCTTGCAGTTGGGACATCAATTCTTTCATCTCGGACGGTTCTAGATGGTAAGGCGCTTTCGCGACGGGTTGGGCTCCTGGTACTAAATCTATATGGAATTCTATCTCTCGCTCCGGTGGCAACCCTGGAAGTTCCTCTGGGAATACTTCTGGGTAGTCGCGCACAATAGGAACATCTTTCATTTCTTTCGTCTCGGCCGTAGCGTTGACAACATACGCCAGGTAGGCGCCACATCCACGTCGTAATAAACCTTCGGCTTTTATCATCGAGATGACATTAAGCCCCGAACTTTCCTTATCACCATAAACCGTCACCTCACTACCATCCAAAGATTTTAACCTTATTACCCTACTCTTACATACTATCTGAGCTTCAAACTCAGATAACCAATCCATTCCCAAAACCACATCGAACCCTCCTAAGGTTATGACATAAAAAGTAACAAGGAACTCATGTCCCTCTAATTCTATCTTACGGTTTTTAACCATTCTCATTATTTTAACCGAGGCATCACCAGCAGTTTCTACCATAAAAGTTTCAGACACTCGGCAACATTTCATTTTGGCTAGTTTACTAAAGGTCGTAACTACAAAACTTTTATTTGCACCCGAATCAAATAATACGGAAGCAGAGATACCATTTACTAAAAATGTACCGGTCACGACATCGGGAATCTGTTTGGCCTGTTCTTGAGTCAGCATATAGGCCCTAGTCCTTGGCCTCCCTTGTTCAGCATCTTTCTTCTCACTTCCACCAGCTTCACCGCTCGTACAAATCCTCGCCAAATGACCTGTCTGTCCACACTTATAGCATGCGGGCTTTGCATGGCAATCCTGAGCAAAATGCCCCACCTTGCCGCATTTGTAGCAAGAATTCGACCCTGATCTGTACCCCCACAATGGGACTTTCCACACTTATGGCACACATCAGACCCAATGCCCCACTTGCATTCTCTAGCGTGCATCTTCCCGCACGTCCTACATGACCTCTTCTCCCACACTCTCTGCTTCTTTTCCTTGGAGTTCCACAACTGAGTACCGGGTCGTTTGACGTTGACCCACTTCTTATCTTTCTTCTCTTCCTCCACCACAATATCATCCGCAGCCAGGTCTTCATAAACCATCTCTGCGAGCTTGACAGCAGAGTCAAAGGTAGCAGGTTTACTTGTCCTGACTAGCGTGCGGACTTTCTGTGGCAATCCCCTCACATAACACTTGATCCTCTTAGCCTCAGTGTTAACCATATCGGGTACCAACCTAGACATTCGTTTGAACTCGGTGGTATACTCACGATGTATCATCGTCCCAGCTTTCAGGTTCAGAAACTTCATCTCCGCCCTCTCAACTTCTGCGTCAGCACAGAACCTCTTCACCACCAGCTCTTTCAGATCCTCCCACCTCAGGGCCTTAATCTCATCCCGGGTCTTCCTCTGCTCCACACTTTCCCACCAATACATTGCCTCCTCCTCAAACGATTGGGTGGCATAACCGACAGCTTGGTCGGGACGGCACTCGCTGATTCGGATAATTTTATCCATGGCAGTTATCCATTGAAGAGTAGCAATCGCGTCTCCCAAACCAGTCAGTTTTGGTGGGTCACAACCCTTGAAAGACTTATAGTTGCAGCCACCTCGGCCCCTCTTTCTATCATCAGCCTTCACAGACCTCACCACGCTCGAAGCCTCCCTTTCTCCTTCATCATCTTTCCTACCATCTCCTTCCGCCTTTTCAGCAGCTCTTTCACGGTCTCCAGCAGACCTCTCCAGATTCATGTTCTTTACAGCAGTGGCTACTGCTTGGACAATAGCTGCTTGGATTAAGGGATCTAGCTGAACCCCTTCATTATTGCTTGGTTTTCGTCCAGCTGCGCTTCCTTCACCTCCCGTGTTGGAAGCTGTTTCTACCGAAGGTCGTTGGACCCGACGAGGCCTGCCATGACGTCCAGTGCGGCATCCTGCTCCAACAACTGCCCTAGATCCAGCCATCGTATTCTGGAAAGGAAAACACAAACGTCATCACTCAAGGAACTATTTAGTACAAGGATAGTAAGGCTAACATGTAATAACAGTGGCCAGCTGTGATTAGCTGATCACGTTACTTTCCGTGTCCTATACCCTTCCTCTTATGAGTCTATTTGTGCTGATTCTACTCTAAACAGTTAATCAATCGAACAATCAATTAATCCTATCCCTATCCTTCACATATCCTTTCTTTAGCAATTACACTAACATTAACATGCATATTTAACCATACACCTTACCGTTTACTGAGCTTGCTTGAGTGACACATGGCTATCTTGAGCTGGCATCTTCTTTCTCTTCTTACTTAAATCCCATTCTCTGTTTGAGTCTAAGCATGTATGATGCTTAAATCTCTCGAACTTTACTCTGATACCAACTTGCAAGCCCCGTTACCGGTGCCTCACATTTGGGCGTTGGATTTACTCATAAACACAGTTCTAAATATCAGAGTTAATTAAAAACTTTCGCGGAATAATATAAACTGTCAACCATCCATTACCAACATCCATAACTCGTCTTTTTAAAACATAACATAAAACATAGTATCAAAACATCACGACAAATCCCAGATGCCAGCCTCTTCAGTCTTGCTATGTGTCTCCCTCTAGCCAGCTGTCTCAGTCGATTAGCCTGCGTGCATACTAAAAGTTAGCTACGCCGAGTGAGTTCTAGTTAATCAGGCAACATACATTATATTCACATATTTACCTATGCACCCGAAGGTACATACCTTCCTATTATCTTACATACTTACATACTAACGTACTTTCATTCTTTCTTTCATAATAACATACGTACTTTCATTCATACACATACTTTTTAAAGAGCCTTCCACCCTATAACCTTCGCCGATATTATTAGGGTCGGTTCCCTACATTCGTCGATATTATTAGAGTCGGTCCCCTACATTTGCCGACATTATTAGGGTCGGTTCCCTACATTCGCCGACATTATTAGGGTCGGTTCCCTTTCTAACCATACTTATCCTTCATATTATATATTCATCACGTACTTTCATACATACATATTTCATACTTGGTATACTACATATTACCTTTCCTGTCGATACGTGCAATATCCGAATATCGTTCACGTACCGACAAGCTTTCATTCACATCCAAAATATACATACATAAATAACATATAAATCATACATGGCATACACTTACCATTTAAGGTAAGGGTATTAACTATCACATCGAGTATGCACACAGCCCCGAAAACATAACAAGGAAGTGGGGCAAGAAACTCACCTGAATGCGGTTACATTCACCGTTTATGGTAATCCCTTTCTTGAGCTGTGCACGGCTAACTGTATAATATGTACATGTATTAATTAACTATTGCTACTCATATCGTATTTCTATCTTTATATAACCCACAACGAACGGGGGTCCGGGGGCAGCGCCCCTGGCAGCGAGGTTCTAGGGGCGGCAGCCCCTAGAAGGGTCCAAGGGGCAAAGCCCATGGCTGGGTTCGAGCTGCCAGGTTAGCTTGGAAAAATTTTATTTTCATTAACTGTCTTAACACATTTTTCACTAGGATTTTAAGTTATTATTTTATTCACCTACTCATTCGTTAGCCCGATTCGTGGTCTAGTACTGGATTACTTTTACTTAGACGTTTAGCGAACTTAATAACAAGTGAAGTTTTCAGTAGCGATGTTATATGTTAAACGAACATATCAGTGGGCGAACTTGCCTGGCGAACTTGCTTAGCGAACTTATCAAGAGGAGAAGTTAACATTCAGCAAATTTAATAGTGAGCGAACTTATATGTTTAAGCGAACATGTCAGTGGGCGAACTTGCTTAGCGAACTTATCAAGAGGAGAAGTTAACATCCAACGAATTTAACAGTGAACGAACTTGTATGTTTAAGCGAACATGTCAGTGGGCGAACTTTCCTGGCGAACTTGCTTGCAAGCGAAGTTGTACAGTGACAGCCACGGGTTGGTTTTAACCACAAAATCATCTCTGTTTCAACGTGAAAACCTTATATATGATGTTAATACCTCCCGTAAATCGTTCACCTGGCTATTTCGGATAAGACTTGACCCGGAAACGCATAAAGTTTGGACCTTTAGACCCAAAACGTTCAATACTAGGTTTAAGGGTTCATTTAATCTGGCCGCATAGATTTATGAGTTCATTAGCTTCGTTTTAGCATCAAGTTTACAACTTTACATTTCGTTTATCCCCGATCTATTCTCGTTCTAAGTTTCAAGGCTAAACGTTTCTAATAACGTAAACTTTAAGATTAAAACATACCTTTCGGTCTCGGTTAGCTTGCTTATGGACTCTAGATCTTGTGTATGGCTCGTATAGCAAAGATTTACCAAAAAAGAATGTTCGCTCGATCTCACTTTCCCTCTTTCTTTCTCGGCCGTAAGGTGGTTATGTGTGTGTTTGGAGTGTGTAGGCAAATATGGAAAGATGGAATGAGGATTAGGGTTTTAGGTTGGTTTAAGGGGGCATTTATATCCCTTAATGCCCATGGACCTAAGGCCCATTCCCTTTAATCCATCTTAATTAGTCCAAGTCCATGATGTTTTCCTTATTAGATGCTAGTTAATATTATTTAACACATGACAATTTAACGCAACTTTCTTTATTTAATACTAGAATTATTTAGGATGTTATATTTATCAAGTAAGCTTAGTTAACCTCGTTAACTTGGTTAACTTACTTTACTAAGTTTGTTAGTTATTTTAGTCAGTATTAAGGTTAATTAACGCATATATATATATGTGTGTGTCTGTTAAATATATAAGTCATGCTCACTTAAAGAAGGAGGTTATAGTTAATTCAGAACGCTTAAGGATCTAGGTGAGTTTCTAGCCCCTTTCTCTGTGTAACATCCGGTTTCCCGTTTTGGTTAATGAAATAATAGTATGAGTTATTATGAGTTGGGCTAGTGTTATGTTAAATAAAAATGGGTAATGGACTTGGATTCGTAAAGAAAGAAGGAAGACCATAGGCTTAAGCCCATGTCCCATAATATAAATACTATAATTATCCATTCATCCATCCATTTTCACCCATTCCACACACCATCCAAAATACACACTTAAGCTCTCTCTCATATTTATCTCTTTCTCTAACCGAAACCAAGAAGGAAAACCGAGCATTTATCCAAGGTAATAATAGTATGATCTTGTATAGATTCAACCCGCTAGATCTAGTCGCGAAACGATGAACTGACACCCTCAACCTTTAAAGTCACGAGATCCTGATGGAACCGGGTATAAACCGATTAAAGGACGAGCTTAGGGGTCACCCTAGCTCGGATCTGGAACGATTGGGATGAAAAACGGTGGAAAAACGAGCAGACCTCGCTTTTCCGGCGAGATCCCGTTTTTCCGGCAATGGCGGAGCCAGAGGTTAGGTCACATCAGGGAATGTCCTGATGTGACGTCTGATGAAATGTCAGAACCCTAGGCGCATGTAATGAATGAACAACCATTCTTTATGCCCATTCGTTAAGGAAGAATAACGAATGAACTGCCATTAGTTATGCCAATTCGTTAAGGAATAATAACGAATTAACTGCCATTCGTTATGCCCATTCGTTAAGGAAGAATAACGAATGAACTGCCATTCGTTACGGCCATTCGTTAAGGAAGAATAACGACTGAACTGCCATTCGTTATGCCATTCGTTAACAGAGGACTAACGAATGAGCTGCCATTCGTTAGCGGAGAACTAACGAATGAACCCTCATTCGTTATAAAGGTCCATTCGTTATGAAAGAACCGTTCGTTAAGAAGAATCCCCATTCGTTAATGGAACTGTATAACGAATTATACTTTGAAAGAATGATAGAAAGGTCCCTGGACTTAGAATAAAATGATTCAATTACATAGAAGCCCCTTGACTTTATTAATTAATAAAAGATACTTTAAAAGTTAACGAATAACGATTTACTAACCGGTTAAAGATTAATGAAGTAAAACCGACTTCGACGCTTAAGATTAATTAAGTAAACAGTTAAGAACGACTAGAGCTGTACTTAATATTCTGTTTATTAAATAGTTAGTCGCGCACAACAAAAGAAATGAATAACCATTAACGGTGAACGTAACAGGACTCAGGTGAGTTTCTAGCCCCACTTCCTTGTTATGTTTTCGGGGCTGTGTGCATACTCAATGTGAACGTTAATACACTTACCTTAAAAAGGTAAGTGTATGCTATGATGATTTATGTGATAGTATTTATAAATGTTATGAATGAATGCTTGTCGGTGCGTGAACGATCTTCAGATATTGCACGTATCGACAAGGAAAGTGATGTGTAGTACGCCTAGTATGAAATATGTATGTACGAAAGTATGTAATGACATGAGTATGTACGAAAGTATGAATATATAAAGAAAGGTATGTAAAGTTAAAGATCGAATGGAAGGTGTGGTTAAAAGGGGACAGACCCTAATAATATCTGCGAATGTAGGGAACAGACCCTAATGATGTATGCGAATGTAGGGAACAGACCCTAATAATATATGAGAATGTAGGGAACACACCCTAATAATATCTGCGAAGGTTATAGGGCGGAATGTTCTTTAAAACGTATATGTATGAATGAAAGTATGTATGTAAGTATGAAAGAAAGAATGAAAATATGAAAGAAAGAAAGTATGTATGTACAAATGAAAGAAACAAAAAATGCTAAGTATGTAATATGTGTCTTCGGATGCGTATATATGTAAGTATGTGAATGTATTGTATGTTTCCTGATTAACTAAAACTCACTCAGCGTAGCTGATGTAACACCCCGCAACCGCAGCGGAAACGTAAACGGGATGCAACAGACACATCTGATATCAACCACATTGTTTATAAAGAAAACTGAATACATGAATATACTTCAAATTACATTATCTCGTATTTCATTACCGTCTAGGTGATACTCACATCATACAATACGATACATAATTCTATTTATTATAATGTATCCTAACATCCCGCACGCAAATCTTACACACATCAAGCACTTAGCACGTAAGCAATCACTTCATCTTAATTGTACCTGAAAAGCATGTGAGAAAACGGGTCAACTACGAATAGTTGGTGAGTTTCACAATTCGAGTAAACCATGATAAATCATTATCAAAATATAATATTATCGATGTAATTATGCTGAGCCCACAAGTGAAACCTCTGACTATCACACACAACCCCCGTGGCATATCCCCCGCCCACGGACCTGCCCCAAACCGCTATGTCTAACATTACATAGCAAAATAAATAACAACAAAATAGACATGTGCAACTGGCTGGGAAACATCAGCAAATCCATGCCGGACCAGTTGGGTTTGTCAGACCAATAGTACTATCCACACTCTACCGGCTTTCAGTTAACCACTCGTGTTCCGGGGCCTTAGAATGTTAGCAACTCAGACAATTACCGTCTTAGTACATTTCCGTACGATTCCCGTACAATAAAATATATATATAATCCACGCAAATCCATGCGTTCAGTATGTACTTAAACATTTCAGTAGTAGCATGCTTCCGCCCCGAGAAAGTATTTAAAAACAATTCAGAAAAGGGGCTCGTGAAACTCACCTTAGCACATGCAAGTAGGTAACAACAATCATTATCAGTTAACACGTCCAATCTGTAATATGATCCCTACGATCGTTATTATACAATTATTGTTTATATAATCTTTAACCGTGTTAACCGGTACATCTGGGGACACTGTTAACCCAGTATTGTACCCATTCCGGGGGCAATGTTAACCCAGAAACACTTCTAGGGACATCTGGGGACACTGTTAACCCAGTACTGTACCCATTCCGGACTCAGATTGTGATATCGTTTAGAGTTTACTAGTCAAAATTACTATTAGTCGTTTTTCCCGTTTTGCGTGCCTAGCACGGTTATCCGTTTTTACGTTTCAAAAATGAGTTTGGTCACACACGACCCGAAAATAGTTGTTGACTGATAATTTAGTTAGAGTTGTGAAATAAGAGCTCGGTTTAGACGCCAGATTGGCCGCGGGACCTGTTTCCGTCTTTAGCGCACCGGAAACTGTTAAATCGTTTAAAATTACCCAAATCATCCGAATTATTTTCGAATGATTTATTTTTACTTGTTTAACTCAGTTATATGAAAATAGTTCATTTTTAGGGTTTTTATACACCAGTCAGCTCGTCTACCCGAACTTTGCTGGTTTACGCGTTTTATATTATAAAAGTTCACTTTTATTCCAAATAAATATCCGTTCATCCTCGGATCTTGAGATTTTGCACAAATAACATTTTGATAGTGGGGAATTTTATAAAAATATTTCCAGAATTAATTTTTATATTTAAAATTTATTTATCTATTTTTAAACACCATTTAAACACTAAATATGTCGTAAATACCATACGACCTTAGAAAAATCCCAAATTTTTTCTGGATGACCCCTGCCATCCACATAGTCCCCTGTAATTTTTCCAGAACCAAAATATCTCTTTTCATGCCATTTTCACTAAAACCGAGCTAGAAAACCCTAGAACTCGTTTAACCGAAAAGCCTACTTAGACTTCTCCAACTGGCCTAAAATTTTGTGTGTAACTTTTACATGATAAAAAAAGCTTATCTGAAATTTTCCAGAATTTTTCATGATATTTAACTATTTTTCACCAATTTTAGCCAAAACCGAGCATTAAATTCACCAAATATTCATCCTTTGTCCAAAAATTACCAAAAATTCACAGAATTCATATTTTCATGTGTAAATCATCCCTGTAAAATTTCATGACCTAACTCTAAACCTACCACAATCTGTCCAAAAATCCATAACCGAACATAAACCGAATATACCTTTTGTTTTCCGCCACTACAAGCTACAAACTCGTCTTTCCGCCTTATCTACCACTAAATACAGAACCTACAACCAACATACCACAATACCAAGCAAGTTACACTCACGATCAAGCCTCTTACACTATAGTTTCGGTTATTGTTCCAAAACTAAAGTTTAAACCGTAAAAATTCGTTCTTGGTTCGTTTAACTCCTTTCTTGGACCAAGATCCCTTGTATAACCCGTATACATCACTTGATCATGCAAGAATCGGTTTTCATCTTTGAAACCTCATTTTCTTGCAAATAAACTCAAGAAACGAAGATGGAAACGTAAATAACTCGGTTTTTACCTCGGTTTTCTTGCTAAAAACACGGGTTTTTAGATCATGAAGTGGAAGAGAAGATGGAATGTTGGAATTGCTTGATGTAAAAAAAGAAATGAAAGGCTAGGGGAACACCCCCAATGCCGATCGGAACTATGAAGGGGTGGGGTGGGACCCACCTTTTCATTCTTAGCCACATGTTTGGATATCAGAGATCTGGATAATGTTTTGGATAATCTGGTTCAGTTCGTTTTTCGGTTAAATGTTTAATTTAACTTAAAACGAGGCTAAAACGGTCGTTTTCGGCTTAAAAAAAAGGAAATTTATATAAAACCGATTTAAAAACTTTAAATATTTAAACCTTGACATTTATTAACTTAAAACATCATATTATTAATAATTGCGCATCTTTTTCGGCTTGATCGATTGTCTCTTGCTCGGTTTGGTATTAAAGGTTTCGTTTAACGCACCGACGTACCATTAAATCGAAATTCTTTTTCTGTGCTTTAATTCACTTATCCCGAAGCTTTAATACTTCGTAAACATCACTAAATATCATATATCTCGTCTATAATTGAACCCTTGATTCTTTCGGGTTTCAATAACTATCGATCGATTAATCGCATATTCAATACGATGAATTATATATTCACGTACAATCAATACAGTGAACCATGTATTCTCGTATAATTACTATGGTTATTCATGTACCCGACATTAAATATAACGTAACTATTGTCTACCGGTTAGTGTATACCTGGTTTAGTCGGAATCGTTACATTCTCCCCCCGTTAAGAAATTTCGTCCTCGAAATTTTACACGCCCATTATCCCCTTCCGAAAGAAAGGTGGGGGTTTTTCCTTCAGAATTCACCCTCGCGTTACCAGGTATAATCTGGTCCTCGCTGTGAATTCCACTTAATCTTAATCGATAAAGCTTGGTGTGTCCAAGCTGTTTAGTTTTCCCGTTTACTATCTCTACGGAATTATTTATGATATCAGGCATGTCTTCTATGAGTACCTCCATTACTAGTACTCTTGTTGCCTCATCGCTTAGGTACTTTTCAATCCGTATTCATGGCAAAACATCATGTATAGTACTTAGCCCCTGGAGTACTTTAATCGATAAACTAAATGACCAATCATGGAGATAGTCTCATAAGGTCCAATATATTAAGGAGCTATTTTCGGTTTTGCCAAACCTTATATCACCTCTCGAAGGTGATGCCTTAAAAATGCCTTGTCACCTCTTTCCAGTGATAATGGTTTCCTTTGAATGTTGGCATAAATCCTTTGCCAATCTCGCGCTGCTTTCAACTTATCTTAAATATCATAAATCCTATTGGTTGTTTCTCGAATCAATTCAAATATTATGGCTTGAGTGACGCCCATTTTCAATTTAATAAATTGGTGATAATTGCTTCACCCATAGAAAGCTTCAAGCTCTCGATGCGTCCTTCCTCGCCTTCCAATAATGGAAGTAGGATGACTATTTCGATCTGAGATAATTGAAAATGGTACTCCACGACGAGATACCATTTCACCATCATGAATTTAGACGAGAATTCATTGTGGTAATCGTCATGGATTGGGATGAAATGCGAGGATTGGTTAATCGATCCGCGATTACCCAATTTACATCATGCCTTTGATATATCTTGGGAATTTGCGTCCCGAAATCCATTGTAATTTATTCCCACTATCATTGGCGAATTTCTGTCGTTGTGGCGTTCCCTAGGGTTTTCGGTGTGCAGCCTTATCTCTTGCATAACTTAAATATTCACCAACATACGTAACCATATCTTTCTCCAAACTCGGCCATTAATAAAATCCTTTCAGATATTCGTATCATCAATAATCTAATCCGATCCTCTCTACTTGATCATCGGCTACGACGTTAGCCTTGCCGGGGTGATAACGGATGTCACAGTCATAATCGCTTAACAACTCGACCCATGTTCGTTGCCTCATATTCAGTTCTTTCTGATCGAATATGTGCTGCAACTTTTATGATCGGTGAAGATGGTGCACTTCGTACCGTAGAAATAATGTCTCCAGATTTTAAGTGCGTAGATAACCGCTCCCAGTTCTAAGTCATGAGTAGTGTAATTTTTCTCGTGTACTTTTAATTGTCGGGAAGCATAGGCTATAACCTTATTATTCTGCATCAACACGCATCCTAACCCTCTACGCGATGCGTCACAATACGCGACAAAACCATCGTCTCCATCGGGGAGACTTAAAATCGGCGCTTGGCACAATTTTTGCTTTAACGTTTGAAGCGCCGTCTCCTGCTCTTCTCCCCATTTATACTTTCGATCCTTTTGAGTCAGGAGAGTTAAAGGTTGGGCGATGCTGGGAAAGTTCTCTATAAATCGACGATAATATCCAGCTAAGCCTAAGAATTGGCGGATTTCCTTTGGCGATTTAGGCGCTTGCCAATTCTTAATTGCTTCAACCTTACTCGGATCAACGTGTATTCCTTGATGGTTTACAACGTGACCGAGGAATTGCACTTCTTATAACCAGAAGTTACACTTGGAGAATTTTGCATACAACTTCTCCTGATTCAGAAGCTCTAAAATTATTCTTAAGTGTTGCCCGTGCTCTTCTTTACTTTTCGAGTAGATCAAAATATCGTCAATAAACACGATGACGAATTTGTCGAGGTAGGGTTTACAGACTCGATTCATGAGGTCCATGAACACTGCCGGCGCATTTGTTTGCCCGAACGGCATAAATAAGAATTCATAATGGCCGTAACGAGTCCGAAACGCTGTTGTTGCAACGTCCTCCTCTTGGATTTTTCATTTGGTGATAACTATATCTAAGATCAATTTTCTAAAAATAAATCGCCCCTTGCAGTTGGTTAAACAGATCATTTACTTCGAAGAAGTGAATACCTATTCTTGATCGTCACTTTATTCAATTCTCCCTAATCAATACATATCCTAACACTTCCGTCCTTCATTTCCCAAATAACACTGGTGCACCCCATGATGACTAACTAGGTCATATAAAACCTTATCCAATAATTCTTGCATTTCAGCTGGTGCAAGTCGGTAAGATGCTTTAGCAACAGGGCTAGCTTGAGGTATTAAATCGATTCTGAATTCGACCTGTCGGGTTGGCGGTAATCCAGGAAGTTCTTTTGGGAAAACTTCTGGATATTTACGTATCACCGAGACATCTTCTATATGTTTTCTTTTAAATATTTTTCTCTGTATCTAATCGCTTCATCGTCCGAAAGAGAGCTTCTAATCATCTTCTTTTCATATTTGATTTCAGCTTCATGTTGAGTTAGCCAATCCATGTTAACTATTACGTCAAAACTTCTTAACTTTACTGGTCGTAGGTCAATAAGGAAAGGTTAATCGTTCAGAATAATAGGACAATTCCGGACCATTTAGTTAACCATTAGGGATTTACCGTTAGCGATTCTACAGTATAGGGTTCTATAGTTTCACTAATCGGTATCTTTCCAAATAATAGGAGGTTAACAGGAGCTAACTTCTATCAGCGACCGTAAAAATATCACTGAAGCCTATTGATTTAAAACTACAACATATTCAATACCAACTTTGGATCATGACGTGCTTTATTCGAATTACTCACAAAAGCACGGCTCCTTGCTTGATCAGAGGTTGATGCTTGTCATGAGGTTCGTCTTCCAACGACACATTGGTTCAACTTTGGGCAATTTCTCTTTGAAACGTTCTGTACTGCCACATTCATAGCAAGTACAACTGTTTGGCATAAATTGATTTCTTTGGATGGATTGTTATTGAAGTTGTTGGGTTCGGAGTGGTTGTACACGAATGGGTTGGGGTTGCCGGTTCACATGGCTTCAATTGGTTCTACAATTGGGGCATTACGTCCATCTTTACCACACCTGTGGCCTACTATCACTCGACATTCTTCTTCCTGCCGATAACCATATTTTCCACATTTAGGGAAGGACCCTTCATGCGGTTCATGTTTTCACACCAGAACTAGTCTTAGTATAATTCTGGGTTGTAGGACATACCTACTTATTCAAAAGCCTATCTTGCACTATACCTTTATCATTTCTCTTCTTTAACACTCGACGTCTCACCTAAAGTCCTTCCAGTCCGCTTCCCATAGAGTCAAATATATCAATGCTGGCTTGGGACACAACTCTTCCAAAGGTTGTATATTTTACAGGATTGACTATACTCCTTATCGATGGAGTTAGTCCCCAATATAGTGCTCACTTCGCTTAGTTTCAGGAGTACTTAGCCATGTTACCAGACACGACAATTCCTTCAAACGATTAGCGTGTTCTAAGTGATCAGCACACAACATTTCTATCTTCCATAGCTCAGTTTCCAATCTCTGAACTTAATTACTCGAATAAAAGTGCTCTAGCACAAGAATTTTAAATTCCGACCATATCATCTGAGTAATAATTTTCTACTATAATTTTGTACCATCGTGTTCCATCACGATACAACATAGTCTACCAACATATCTGTAGCATATTTCACTACACAATGTTCTAGACTCTTACCAATATCCTTAACCATTTCGATCTTTTCTATCCACTCGCTAATCTATTCCTCCCTTTACCATCAGTAAACTATTAATAATTTCCTTAACACAACCAACAAACATATCCTTCATACCGGATCTAATTCATTACGACTACTATTCATGTTTAGTTTATAACTAATACTTGTAGTCATAATAGTATTCGGTGGGACATTATCACTCTTAGTAATACCACTAAGAATTGAAATATTCATATTCATGTGATTGCTCGATTTATAATTCTGCGATCACATTTGCATCAACACTAGCAGTGATCTGTGATACGACATTCGGTATCATCATCTGCTATCTTTGAGCAATCAACTGAATCATATCAATCTCCATCATTGGAGTTACTCTTTGTATGTCATTCTGCCGTACTCTTCCCGTACGCAGTAATCAATACTAATCTCACCTTATAATTCGTTACCAGCTCAATCATAACAGCAGGTACACATACACACCAAATATTATCATACATATTACACATACTAGTATCTAGTATATATGTCCCACAAATATAATAACATATGGACTTAACCTGATGTCGGTTAACGTTTAAATATGTTTCATAACCCTTGTCACCAACTGACATATTGATCTTTCTCAACAAAGATTAATGTTTAATATGCTTGATTTCAATATCCTTCTGCATGTCAGCATAACCGATACATGCTCACCGTGAGCACCAAGCGATTACGTACCACGGAGTTATAATATCCGTGTCTATTTGTATATCTAGCATACACGGTATACCACCTACGAACGAACAACCAACTATGCTATTAGGATTCCAACACCTCTTTGTGTACGGGCAATCATTCTATTCGAGTATACATGGGTATAGGCATCTAACGGATGTAAGGATATCATAGGGAGTTGCAAGGTTCTAGGTAATCGCGCAACCCATGTTGCCTTCAAATATTATCAATTACTATTATGGGAAACTCTATCACTTGCTCAGTCAATGTCCTCAGGCGTTCTAGGTTCGCTAAAATCGGTAATTCTCGATCTGGAGGTGGTATGTCTCATATGCTTGAGAGTGAGAATACGCATATATATTTCTATATATATTATTTTTATCTGCTCATTTATTATCAAATTTATTATTATTATTATTATTATTATTTTATTTTATTTTATTTATTTATTTATTCACCTTAATGGAATAGGAATGGGTTCAGGTACAGATCCGTCCGTACGTGAGGGTCGGCGGTTCAGGTGAACATAGGGGGTTATTAAGATATACGGTACCGGTGTTGGTAGGGTAAGGGATTTATCAATTTCGGTTGGGAGTGACGGTTACTAGATATTTCTGGTTAATGTCAAACGGGAGATCTAACTTGGTACTATCATAACTATGGCCCGATAAGTCAGAATTATCATTAACCGATGCTCTAGAAATTTCAGCATCCTCGATACTTTTATTATTTCATCCCCCGGTTCCTTACCCGGGTCCTATTTCTCAATACATGTACCCACAAGATATGTACATATATATATATATACACATTAGCATGCATAAATAATATTATATACTTTACACATATGTTGCCATTTTTACCTATTAATGTTCCCCGTGACTTCCCCTGAATTCCCTCGTGCGGACAAGTCTGTTATTATGTTCCGGACCATAAATACTCACTTGTCCATCCAAGTTCATCCAGATCTCGTCACTATAAATCATTAGTTGATATTCAGATCCTACTAATACTTGAGCTACTGGTTATATTTTAGGTATCTTTTAAAGACATCCTAATTCTTTATAACCAATGGCTCTGATACCAACTTCTGTAACACCCCGCAACCACAGCGGAAACGTAAACCGGATGCAACAGACACCTCTGATATCAACCACATTGTTTATAAAGAAAACTGAATACATTAATATACTTCAAATTACATTATCTCGTATTTCATTACCGTCTAGGTGATACTCACATCATACAATACGATACATAATTCTATTTATTATAATGTATCCTAACATCCCGCACGCAAATCTTACACACATCAAGCACTTAGCACGTAAGCAATCACTTCATCTTAATTGTACCTGAAAAGCATGTGAGAAAACGGGTCAACTACGAATAGTTGGTGAGTTTCACAATTCGAGTAAACCATGATAAATCATTATCAAAATATAATATTATCGATGTAATTAGGGATGGCAACGGGGCGGTTTCGGGGCGGGGAATGCCAATCCCATACCCGCCCCGGTTTATAAAACTCATTACCAAAACCGTCTAAAAACCCGCGGGGACTAAACGGGGAATCCCCATCGGGGATTCGGGGAAAACCGCGGGTATTCGGGGAACCCGTCTAGCATAAATGGTTTTTAAACGGGCTAAATTTCCCGTGGGGATCCCCATTTAACCGTCGGGTTCACCGTTTAAAACCCGATTTTAAGAAAATGATACAAAATTACAATACAATATTAATACACAAAAAGTTCAATATCCAAACACATTACACATACAAAAGACATTATTAATACATAAAAATGTTTATTTCTCCCATCACAACGGAAATTAACTTCATGATTGATCCTTCTTACACGTCCATACCGCACCCATTCAACCATTCAAACACTTGTCACGCCGGATTGCTATGATAATCAAACATTAACATATTAATTGGAAACTATATAAGAATCAATGTTAAACCATATTAAAATGTAAACGATAAACCATATATATATGTATTACCTCAATACCATCGTCACAATCATATTCAATAGTTTGGCAATATGCCTCGGATTCTTCTGAACAAGTTGCTATATTCATATCACAAAAGTCAAAAGTTTATATAGTAGCTAAGTTAAAAATAAAAAATAAAATGTTCTTTTATTGCGGGTATATTGGGAAAATAAATAATAAATAATATATTATATATAAATATAAAAATTATATTTAATTAAACGGGTTTTAAACGGGTATACGGGGCGGGTATACGGGGCGGGTACAGGCTATACCATACCCGCCCCGAACCCGATTAACTTAAACGGGGAAAACCCGAACCCGGACCCGTCCCCGATTAAGTGTCCCCGAACCCGCCCCGTTCGGGGCGGGTTTCGGTTTTCCCCATCGGGTTTGGGTTTTTTTGCCATCCCTAGATGTAATTATGCTGAGCCTACAAGTGAAACCTCTGACTATCACACACAACCCCCGTGGCATATCCCCCGCCCACGGACCTGCCCCAAACCGCTATGTCTAACATTACATAGCAAAATAAATAACAACAAAATAGACATGTGCAACTGGCTGGGAAACATCAGCAAATCCATGCCGGACCAGTTGGGTTTGTCAGACCAATAGTACTATCCACACTCTACCGGCTTTCAGTTAATCACTCGTGTTCCGGGGCCTTAAAATGTTAGCAACTCAGAAAATTACCATCTTAGTACATTTCCGTACGATTCCCGTATAATAAAATATATATATAATCCACGCAAATCCATGCGTTCAGTATGTACTTAAACATTTCAGTAGTAGCATGCTTCCGCCCCGAGAAAGTATTTAAAAACAATTCAGAAAAGGGGCTCGTGAAACTCACCTTAGCACATGCAAGCAGGTAACAACAATCATTATCAGTTAACACGTCCAATCTGTAATATGATCCCTACGATCGTTATTATACAATTATTGTTTATATAATCTTTAACCGTGTTAACCGGTACATCTGGGACACTGTTAACCCAGTACTGTACCCATTCTGGGGGCAATGTTAACCCAGAAACACTTCTAGGGACATCTGGGGACACTGTTAACCCAGTACTGTACTCATTCCGGACTCAGATTGTGATATCGTTTAGAGTTTACTAGTCAAAATTACTATTAGTCGTTTTTCCCGTTTTGCGTGCCTAGCACGGTTATCCGTTTTTACGTTTCAAAAATGAGTTTGGTCACACACGACCCGAAAGTAGTTGTTGACTGATAATTTAGTTAGAGTTGTGAAATTAGAGCTCGGTTTAGACGCCCGATTGGCCGCGGGACCCGTTTCCGTCTTTAGTGCACCGGAAACTGTTAAATCGTTTAAAATTACCCAAATCATCCGAATTATTTTTGGATGATTTATTTTTACTTGTTTAACTCAGTTATATGAAAATAGTTCATTTTTAGGGTTTTTATACACCAGTCAGCTCGTCTACCCGAACTTTGCTGGTTTACGCGTTTTATATTATAAAAGTTCACTTTTATTCCAAATAAATATCCGTTCATCCTCGGATCTTGAGATTTTGCACAAATAACATTTTGACAGTGGGGAATTTTATAAAAATATTTCCAGAATTAATTTTTATATTTAAAATTAATTTATCTATTTTTAAACACCATTTAAACACTAAATATGTCGTAAATACCAAACGACCTTAGAAAAATCCCAAATTTTTCCTGGATGACCCCTGCCATCCACATAGTCCCCTGTAATTTTTCCAGAACCAAAATCTCTCTTTTCATGCCATTTTCACTAAAACCGAGCTAGAAAACTCTAGAACTCGTTTAATAGAAAAGCCTACTTAGACTTTTCCAACTGACCTAAAATTTTTTGTGTGACTTTTACATGATATAAAAAGCTTATCTGAAATTTTACAGAATTTTTCATGATATTTAACTATTTTTCACCATTTTTAGCCAAAACCGAGCATTAAATTCACCAAATATTCATCCTTTGTCCAAAAATTACCAAAAATTCACAGAACTCATATTTTCAAGTGTAGATCATCCCTGTAAAATTTCATGACCTAACTCTAAACCTACCACAATCTGTCCAAAAATCCATAACCGAACATAAACCAAATATACCTTTTGTTTTCCGCCACTACAAGCTACAAACTCGTCTTTCCGCCTTATCTACCACTAAATACAGAACCTACAACCAACATACCACAATACCAAGCAAGTTACACTCACGATCAAGCCTCTTACACTATAGTTTCGGTTATTGTTCCAAAACTAAAGTTTAAACCGTAAAAATTCTTTCTTGGTTCGTTTAACTCCTTTCTTGGACCAAGATCCCTTGTATAACCCGTATACATCACTTGATCATGCAAGAATCGGTTTTCATCTTTGAAACCTCATTTTCTTGCAAATAAACTCAAGAAACGAAGATGGTAACGTAAATAACTCGGTTTTTACCTCGGTTTTCTTGCTAAAAACTCGGGTTTTTAGATCATGAAGTGGAAGAGAAGATGGAATGTTGGAATTGCTTGATGTAAAAAAAGAAATGAAAGGCTAGGGGAACACCCCCAATGCCGATCGGAACTATGAAGGGGTGGGGTGGGACCCACCTTTTCATTCTTAGCCACATGTTTGGATATCAGAGATCTGGATAATGTTTTGGATAATCTGGTTCAGTTCGTTTTTCGGTTAAATGTTTAATTTAACTTAAAACGAGGCTAAAACGGTCGTTTTCGGCTTAAAAAAAAGAAATTTATATAAAACCGATTTAAAAACTTTAAATATTTAAACCATGACATTTATTAACTTAAAACATCATATTATTAATAATTGCGCATCTTTTTCGGCTTGATCGATTGTCTCTTGCTCGGGTTGGTATTAAAGGTTTCGTTTAACGCACCGACGTACCATTAATTCGAAATTCTTTTTCTGTGCTTTAATTCACTTATCCCGAAGCTTTAATACTTCGTAAACATCACTAAATATCATATATCTCGTCTATAATTGAACCCTTGATTCGTTCGGGTTTCAATAACTATCGATCGATTAATCGCATATTCAATACGATGAATTATATATTCACGTACAATCAATACAGTGAACCATGTATTCTCGTATAATTACTATGGTTATTCATGTACCCGACATTAAATATAACGTAACTATTGTCTACCGGTTAGTGTATACCTGGTTTAGTCGGAATCGTTACAGCTGACTTTTAGTATGCACGCAAGTGAATAGATTGAAGAAGTTGGCTTGAGAGAAGGACACATGGCAGGATTGAAGGGACTGCCATCCATTGAAGACTATCATGATGTTTTGATAAACTATGTTATGTTTTATTTTAAAGAACAAGTGAATGTTTTGAAATGAATGGTTGACTTTTTATTATTCCGCGAAAGTTTTAATTAACTCTGATATTTAGAACTGTGTTTATGAGTAAATCCGACGTCAAAGTAGGGCACCGGGAACAGGGCCTTACAAGTTGGTATCAGAGCATAAGTTCGAGATAATTAAGCATCTTACATACTTAGACTCGAATAGAGAATGGGACTTAATTAAGAAAAGAAAGAAGATGGCAGTTCAAGAAAGCCATGTGTCACTCAAGCAAGCTAATTAAAAGGTGATGCATGTAATTAATTTCACGCATAATGTAAGAATGTGTAAGAAAGTTAGCTTAATTTCTAGAGATAAGAGTATATGATTATATGAACTGCTTGATTGTCTAACTGTTAAAAGTAGAACTAGCACAAGTGGACTTACAAAGGGAAATGTATAGGAAACAGAGAGTAACTTGATCAGCTAATCACAGCTGGCCACTGTTATTACCTGTTAGCCTTACTATCCTTGTACTAAATAGTTCCTAGAGTGATGAAGTTTATGTTTCCTTATAGAATAAGAACGGCTGGAGCTAGGTAGGAAAGTTGCTGGACAAGGAGGTCGTACGAGATGTCATGGTAGGCCACGAACTGTCTGAACACCTTTTGAAGAACCGATTTTTAACTCAAGAGAAGAAATAAGTGAAACTCTACGAGGGCCAAGACACAATGAAGGGAACCAGCTTGACCCTGCTGTTCAAGCAGCAATTGCTCAAGTTGTAGCTGCTGCAGTGAAGAACCTGCAACCTGAAAAGTCTGCTGGAAGCCTTGTGAGTACCGCCGAGAGGGCGGGGAATGACGGTAAGAAAGATGATGTGGATGGTGAGTCGAGTGAAGTTCGATCTGTGAAAGTTGATGAAAGGAAGAGAGGCCGAGGTGGGTGTAACTATAAGTCGTTCAAAGGTTGCGACCCGCCGAAGCTGACTGGTTTAGGGGATGCAATCGCTACTCTCCAATGGATAACCGCCATGGAAAAGGTTATCTGAATTAGCGATTGTCATCCTGACCAAGCCGTGGGTTATGCTACCCAGTCGTTCGGAGATGAAGCTATATACTGGTGGGAGTTGGTAGAGCAGAGGAAGACCCGGGAAGAGATTAAGGCTTTGAGGTGGGATGACTTGAAAAAGATGGTCATGAAACATTTCTGTGCTGATGATGAAGTTGAAATGAATGAAACGAAGTTTCTGAACTTGAAGGCGGGTAAGATGACACACCGCGAGTATACTATCGAATTCAACAGCATGATTAGGTCGGTTCCTGACATGGTGACTACCGAAGCCAAAATGATCAAGTACTACATTAGACGACTTCCACAGAACGTCCTTACCTTAGTCAGGGCAAGCCTGCTACTTTTGACTTCGCCGTCGAACTCGCGGAGATGGATTACGATGACCTAGCTGTGGATGATGTGGTGTTAGAAGAGAAGAGAGAGAAGAAATGGGTTTTTCCTGCTAAGCGACCCGGTACCTAATCATGGAACCCCAAAGATAAGAGACAGAAAGTGTGGGTGAAGAGGTCGTGCAAGACTTGTGGTAAGATGCACGCTGGTGATTGCAAGTGGGGTACTGGTTTTGACGTGTGTCACAGGTGTGGAAAGTCCCATGGTGGGGAATGCAAGTTAGGGTCAAATGCCTGTTTCAAATGTGGAAATATGGGGCATTTTGCTCAGGATTGCCATGCAAAGCCCGTATGTTATAGGTGCGGTCAGACCGGTCACCTAACAAGGGCTTGCACTGGTGGAGAAGCTGGAGGAAGTGAGAAGAAAGATGCTGAACAAGTGAGGTCGAGAACTGATGTGCGTGTGCGCGGCTTGTATAAAATATGATAGATTGGATTTTTAGCTTTTGCACAAGATCGTGTTTTAAATTTATAAAAGTGATTTCTACAAAAACTAAACACACACAAAATAGGCAAGTGTACCTATCGTATATGTAGAATAGTATTGGTAAGAACCAAGTATCGATCCATGGATACAAATGTTTCTAATAATAAATCGTTGTTTTACTTCAATCGGAGGTCTTAATCATTTTGGGGTTAATTTTTGAACTTTTTATAAAATATAAACACTTATATACATAATATATAGGTGACCAAGACGAGAGATTCTAAATGAGTAGTTCAATTACGTGAAGGTTACCATCTAAGATCAAGAATTCTCTCCATTTTAGCATTGATAATTAATATTCAAACACGTGGTTAAACTTGCCGTAGAAATATATGATAGATAGCTCCTTAAGCCTTAAGTGAGCATCTTTGGCACTATGGAGGTAACGTGCGCATTTTAAAGTCCACCATTTCCTAATGTCATGCCACCTCAATGATGTCAATTTAAGTTGGCAAGTAGTTTCGTAAAGTAGAAAGATTAGGATTAACTTTGATTTCTCAAATACCAATTCTAACAACTTCGGGTGGTTGTAGTTAACTCACACAACCTCCCCTTGGTTGATTTATGTAGGTTATGATTACACATTCAATTAACATATGATTTCTTTAACTAAAATGATATCCTAAGAAAAGCCATTTTCGGATTACCAAGACTTAGAAAAATACATCATAACTTATATCTCATCATTTCTAAGTACAATATAAGGATCCATGTTTTTTTAAAAAGCATTTCTATCTTTCAAGAACTTGAATCGATCATGAACGATTGCCAATAGAATTGAAAACCACCAACTTTGAATTAGTGATTTAAGATGGTGAAACATTTCTCATCAAAAGATAATTGTAATATAACCATGTACTTTACTAGACTACACCACATGTTTTGTATAATTATCAAGCAAAACAAAGCTTCTTCATAGATTTTAGATGGTAAAAGGAGTTTAGCTCATAATGAGCATGATGATAAACATTAAAATGAATGATGATAACAAATACATGATTAAACTTGAAACAATCTAACCAAATGTAGATGAATTTTCCTTCTTAATGATGGTAATGATGGTTGATGATGATGGTTGATGGTGATGACCTCCAAGCCTTCAAACTCTTCACTAGATCTTCAATGTGAGTGTTAGTGTGTGTTTATATAAGTGAAAACCGGATAGAACTCTTTTCAAGGCACACCAAATGAATGCAACATGAGCCACTATTTATAGGCAATCTGGAGTGTGAGACACGGCCCCGTTCATACGTAAGCACGCCCCAGTGTATTTTTATGAAATGTGCCAGATTTGTTTTGTCTTTTCTGAAAGGTGACCACGGCCCCGTGCTTGATGATGCACGGTCCCGTGTTTTTAGTGACATGTGCTAATTCTTTTTTGTCTTTTCTGTGTTCACGTCCACGGCCTCGTGGTTGAGAGGCACGGTCCCGTGCTTTTGCTTCTAGATTTTGTCTTTTCTTGTGTTCAGAAGCATGGGGGTGTGTTTCTTGAGGCACGGGGGCATGTTTCTTTGATTTTCTTGTGTTTTCTTCTGTTTTTCTTCGTCTTTTTGCTTGTTTCTTCGTTTGGGGCTTGGTTTCACCTGCAATTATATTTCATTGAGATAAGTAGTCTTTTATGCTATGTTATTTTATAGAAATTTTTATAGATTATTTGATGCCAAAAAGATGTATATTTCTATGTACATCAAGAACTAGGGCCTAAATGCTGACTCAGGAGCTGGCCAAGCAGATTCCAGATGTTGTGACATGTATGTTTCTAGTAAACGGTAAATCTGCTTCAGTACTGTTTGATTCAGGTGCGAATAAAAGTTTTATATAGACAACGTTTAGTAACCTATCAAAAATGAAATGTTACCGAGTGCCTGAAACCTTTATAGTAGAAACCGCTAGTGACGCCTCGGTTAGAATAATGAGAATGGTTAACGATTGTAAGATAGAATTAGAGGGACATGAGTTCCCTGTGACCTTGTATGTCATGACATTAGGAGGGTTCGATATGGTTTTGGGAATGGATTGGCAATCTGAGTTCAAGGTTCAGATAGTGTGTAAGAGTAGATTAATAAGGTTAAAGTCCTTGGATGGTGGTGCGGTGACGGTTTATGGTGATATAGAAAGCTCAGGGCTTAATGTCATTTCGATGGCAAAAGCTGAAGGTTTGTTAAGGCGAGGATGCGATGCCTACCTGGCGTATGTTGTCAATGTTACGGCCGAGACGAAAGAAGTGAAAGATGTTCCTGTTGTGTGCGACTAACGATTTACTAACTGGTTAAATATAGTGAAGTAAAACCGACTTCGACGCTTAAGATTAATTAAGCAAACAGTTAAGAAAGACTAGAGCGGTACTTAATATTGTGTTTATTAAATAGTTAGTCGCGCACAGCTAAAGGAAAGAATAACCATTGATGGTGAACGCAACATGACTCAGGTGAGTTTCTTGCCCCACTTCCTTGTTATGTTTTCGGGGCTGTGTGCATACTCAATGTGAATGTTAATACATTTACCTTAAATGGTAAGTGTATGCTATGATGATTTATGTGATAGTATGTATAAATGTTATAAATGAATGCTTGTCGGCGCGTGAACGATATTCAGATATTGCACGTATCGACAAGGAAAGTGATGTGTAGTACGCCTAGTATGAAATATGTATGTACGAAAGTATGTAATGAAATGAGTATGTACGAAAGTATGAATATATAAAGAAAGGTATGTAAAGTTACAGATCGAATGGAAGGTATGGTTAAAAGGGGACAGACCTTAATAATATATGCGAATGTAGGGAACAGACCCTAATAATATCTGCGAATGTAGGGAACAGACACTAATAATATATGCGAATGTAGGGAACAGACCCTAATAATATCGGCGAATGTAGGGAACATACCCTAATAATATCTGCGAACATTATAGGGTGGAATGCTCTTTAAAACGTATATGTATAAATGAAAGTATGTATGTAAGTATGAAAGAAAGAATGAAAGTATGAAAGAAAGAAAGTATGTATCTACGAATGAAAGAAACATAACATGCTAAGTATGTATTATGTGTCTTTGGATGCGTATATATGTAAGTATGTGAATGTATTGTATGTTACCTGATTAACTAGAACTCACTTAGCGTAGCTGACTTTTAGTATGCACGCAGGTGAATAGATTGAAGCAGTTGGCTTGAGAGAAGGATATATGACAGAATTGAAGGGACTGGCATCCAGTGAAGATTGTCATGATTTTTTGATAAACTATGTTATGTTTTATTTTAAAGAACAAGTGAATGTGTTGAAATGCGTATGAACGCGTTAATCTAACCCAGATCTCAGATCTGATATATATATATATATATATAATTAACTTTAATACGGATCTAGTTCATAATTACGCTTGATTGTATGTTGCATGTAATATATTAGTTGTATGTATGTGTATAAGATTAGTATTAAGCTTTGAGAGTGTATTTGGACAGAGGTTTTTTATGATTAACCCAAAAACTTAAATTAACAGAGGTGAGCACCTCTATAAATAAAAGATGGATCTAGTTCGTTACACATTCCGTAACGAACTAGCATCCACTTCGTTACATATATAAAATATAAATAACTTAACGAATCACCCCCTGATTCGTTAAACAACCTTAACGAATCAGGAGGGATATTAACTTAGATCTAGTTTGTTAAACATCCTTAACGAACTAGACTATACTTTAACGAACTACAATAATAACTTAATACTTTATTACATAAATAAAATGATAAGTACAATAACGATAAATACAAAGACTCGAGACGCAAAACCTTGTACTACCAGACACCCCCTTCGTCTTGAGCTCTTTGTTTTTGACTTTACTTGAAACGCTTGGACTGCCAATCTCTGCAACTATGAATCCTGTTCTCATAACATACACGCACGACGCGTTGGAACTGCATAGCCAGATCATAGTCTTCATTGCGTTCGAACAATATCTTATTCTTGTGTAGCACGTCGTTGTCGGTCTCGGTTAAGTTAACAAGCCACATCGGATCAACGATCTTGATTAACTCGGTCTTCAAACCTTTGCCCATGACAATGACGGCCTCGCCAGTTCGGTTATCGTAATACCAGCGGTTGAAAGACAGATGTATGTGTTGATTAAAAGTCTTCACTGGTACCCGCTTCATGGTCTTTGGCGGCTTAACCTTGAGGATCAACTTTCTCCAACCCGTCCTTGGATCAATTTCATCTATCCACTTTCGGTTGGAACCTGAGGCTTTAGGAACTTGAAGCCAGAGTTTACTTCGAACAACAATTGTTGATGAAACCAATCTGCTATTCGGTCACCCTCTCAGTTGATAAATGGACGACACGCGAGGGTACGAACATCCCAACGCGGTAAAGTGAGAACATCCATTATCTTCCCATTTGAGAACATCCATTCAAGGTCAGGATACTCCTCATCTGTGACATCTTCAACCTCGACCTCCTCATCTTCATAAATAAAACTCGTATTCATCTCAATATTCGGATTATTTAAGATATCTTCAGCATTCATAACTTCTACATCCGGCTCTGTCTTTAACACGGTCAACTCGTTGTCATTCAAACCAAGCAGTAGTGAGATCTGCTCTCGTGTTAGATACCTTTCAACAAACTGACCGACCTCAATCTCGTTTCTATTCACCACACTTCTGACCACCTCCAATCCATCAACAAAAATAACTGTATCAGCTTCAATCTTCTCAATCGGTTTGGCAGCAGTCGTATCATGATAGACAATAATCTGCTTGCCCGATTCATCAACAGAACTTGTACCTGCACTGGAGGAAGAACCGTGAGATTGTTTCAACTTATTTCCTCCAGCACCTGAAGCATCAGGGTCCTCATCATCATTTTTCAACCTTTTCAAAGCATCGTCTTTACACGTGAGTTGCAAAATGAGATCCTCTTGTTCTTTCAGTTTCACCCCCTGAGACGTGACAATCTCACGAAGAGCTTTCGTTCCTTTTTGACAAAAAGAGACGTAGCTCATTAATTTCTTCTGATTTTCCATTAGTCGTTCTTGATTCAGATGGTCAGCAGACATTTGATTTTCATACAAATGTAGAAGACTTAACAACATATTTGTCTGCTGAGTTGGAGGCATAGCATGAAATGAAGCAGGAATAGGTTGCATAGGCCCCTGTGGTCGACTCAATCTCAAGAACGATATATCCATTTGTGGTGGAGGCATCATCATTGGTGTTGGAAAAACCACTGAAGTTGCAGTAGAAGGCATTGGCAATGTAGATAGGACTGAATGTGGAATCATGCTGAGCCTCGGATCTGAAGTAAGCGTGGTCGTTAATGTAAGCTCCGGAGTGCTAGTAGTAAGCGACACCGCCGAGCGTTGAGGTGTGGATGACCTTGGAGGTTGAACTCCAAACGAAACACCAGCACCAGCTGACACACGTCGCTTAGCTAATGCCTCAGTCGCCAACTCTTTACCCTTCCTCTTTCGTTGAGCTGCAAATGTAGCAGCTAACGCCGCTTCAACCGCAACACCATCACCACCATTACCACCGTCACCACCATCATCACCATCGTTCCAACCTAGTCCCTCCTCACGCTCAGAATCCGAATCATCATGGATCCAACGATCATTGTCAGGACATACATAATCAGGATTTACAATATGACCAATCAAACGTTTGGTCCTAGGTCTCTCCTTTTCGATAGATCTTCATTCTTCGTACCGTGTCAGCCGTCATGTGATCTAATTCCAACACTTCCTCTACCAATGCTTGATCGACAACCAAATTTGGAATCAAGTGTTGAATAATTAACTGAAGGAAACGTGGATACATTAAGAACTTCTTCTTCTGAACCGTTTGCAGACACTGTTCTTTAAGATGGTAGAAGATCATCTCTGAAAAATTAAACAGCTTGTTAAGAACAAGTGCCACAAAAGCCGACTGTAACATGATATGACATTCATCAAACCCGCCTTTACGTCCTCCCAAACAATGGATCAACACATGTAGTAGATACTTGTAAGTAGGACACAACCCATTCTTGTTGTACATAGACTCTCCGATGTCACCACCATAAAATACACGACGAAACAGACCTTTGCTCAAATCTTTATCAAATTCACATGGATAATCATCAGTATCACCAAAATGAAGTACTCATCGAATCACACTAATATCCACAGTAATAGGCGTTTGATTGATTGTGGCTGTTATATGGTTCTCATCTTCAATGTATCTTGCTGTACTACATAATTGACGAACTATACTGAAACGGACATCAGGATTTGATGTGATTACATAATGAATACGCGAACGTCGTAGAAACTCCAATAACCCTCCAAAGATGTTCTCATCCGCAAAATTTGTACCAACGAAGGCACAAATATTGTGTTTCTTATCATAAGGAAGCACATGCAAATTTTGTTGTTGCTGTTGTTGTTGTTGTTGATCAGCAACTGGTGGATCTTGGTCCATGTTATCGGCCATAAGTCTAAAATAAATAACATCGAGAATCAGTAATATTCAAAAATCATATAAATAAAAATTTTGTAAAGTGTTTAAAGTTATCACTTAAAATTAATAAGAATATTAATTTAATATGTCATTCGTTAACAACAGACTGATTCGTTACAATATTATAACGAATCGCCTGTTTCGCTATCAAGTAAATGCATGACGAATTAAGAATTAGCGAATTACTATTAAAAGGTAATGAACTAACCCTCTAGTTCGTTTTAATTTACAAATCCCAATCTGATTCCTTAGAAAAGTTGATTCGCTTATTCTAATTCGTTTGAATTGCTTAACGAATTGGACACGAATTAGTTCCAATTCGCTAAGCATAACGAATGGCCAAAACAGCTTAATCTTTGACTTATATGGTCAATGTCAAAATAACCAAGAACACAAAAAGTCAAAATCGCAATTCGGATATCAATTACCCATAATCATCGATGAGTATCCAAACAAATGACCACAAGGATCTCGGAAACTCATTGCGATTAGAATGGTATTGATTTGGGATTTCAAAACATGGTATACATCTCATAAATTAGGGGTTTGAACGAAGCATAAAACCCGATAGTAAAAGCTAATAATTAACCCGGCAATCATTAATCAAAACATGATAAAAGATCACCATGGATCTCAAAAATACATTTCGATGATAATGACATCAAAATAGAGGTATTTAACATAGTGTTAAGCACACCGATGAAGGCTTATATAAACCTCGAACCCACGGTAACAAATTACCATAATTACCCTATTCAATTTGTATGATTTTTTACGAAAACTACAAAGATGTGATCATCTATACCTTAGAAACACAATAGTATAATCAAAATACTAAAATCGATGATCAAATATTCTGGAAAAATCGGCCAGAGTAACAGTGCGATGAGGGAGATGAAAAGTGAATAATGAAACGAAACGCCTTCACAATTCCCTATATAGTCTGACACAACACGTTTTCCAATTTAACGAATCATCTGATTCGTTTGAATTTTGAAATAACGAATCAGGTGATTCGTTATCTTAAGTTAACACGTGGCATACCTAATTACAAAGTGATTCGTTAAAATCTTAACGAATTAGAAGCCATTCGTTACAGAGTGGTGGAAGCGAAATAATCTTAACGAATTAGAACACAATTCGTTATAAATGGCTTTAATTCGTTACTTTAACGAATCATCTTATCAATTAATTAATCAATTTATGTAATTTTAAATTAAATAATTAAATAAAAGAATTAATGAAATCAATTAACTTAAGTAAACAACGAAATCTCGTATCCCGAAGATCAAATACCTTAACGTGTTTTATGTTTTGAAACACTTAAATTCAAAATAATTAAATAATTTGTAAAAATGAAAACGCAAAATCTTTTTGTATTTTGATCTTTTGATTTAAAATATTTACAAAAGAAATATCCGAAACTAAAAACGTAGAACAGAAAATGTTTTTGTGTTTTTGTATGGTTTTTTTTAAAAGCAGTACATATTTTTCGATTTTTGATGAGTTTGAACAGAGAATCATATTGACTGAATTGCCCTTCTATCATAGTTTTATATTTTAGCGATATTATGACTGGCGTTAAGTCGGTCATTGATATTGTTTTCCACTTAAATCTTATAACAAATCTTCATGCATTTTTGTGATATGATTAATTGTTCAATTATCGCACAGAATATCAGAAACTATCAGCCTCTAATATCGGTTCAAGCTTAATTTGATTTTTGCCAAATCACCCCAACTTGACTTAAACCATTATAGTGTTGATCAAAATTTAGAGGATTTTATAACTTTTGAGCAATGCATCAAGTTTCCTTTACTGTGAGTGAGTATGCACGAGTCCATATGTCAGCTTACATACATTGTATCCCTTGGGGTCCGTTTCTTATTGGTAATGAGATGCGGGCAAAGGAGGAACAGATGTATGACTAACAGCGGATTTTGATCAAGTCAGTAATTTGGATTGTACGAAGTACAGTGGTGATCAAGTTTAATGACTTTGGGTTTGCTTCTAAAAGCGAGTGAAATAT
The DNA here is from genome assembly GCF_021521415.1 of Bidens hawaiensis. NCBI lineage: Eukaryota > Viridiplantae > Streptophyta > Magnoliopsida > Asterales > Asteraceae > Bidens > Bidens hawaiensis. The sequence continues at coordinate 181,675 of NW_027505128.1, forward strand.
TTATGCTTATGAATACCCAGATGATTAAGCCGCATAAAGACTCACAACGTCCAAAATCCTAACGCTTGTTATTTGCTTTATTATATTTTTGGGTGATCAACAACTATAAATCTTGAGTATGACCGGTTATTACATTTTTGCCATCCTCACCGAGATTTTTGCTAGAGACTAACACCTCTTTCAATTTGGCTTTTCTTTATGTTTATATCACATACTTTACTCTAACAATTTGTTTAAGACCTATCAATGCACCAATTATTAAGCACTCAGTCTTTTAACCTTATTTCTTACTGGATTTGGGGTCAAAGAATCAATGTACTATCATTTTTTCTTTTTGCTTCAAAAACTCAAAATTTTGAGGAGCATAAAACAAAATAATTTAATCGCCACAGTTACTTTTAGTCTATAGATTAATGGCTATCCTATCAGTTTACAAGTAGATAACAGGACCAAAACATGCAGGCATGCTCTACAAATTAAATAACTGACATAGTTTTCAGTGAGAAAATAAAATAAAAGGTCTAACGAACGCCCCAAATACTTTCCATAGTCAGGTGAATGGCTATCCCGAATATTTAGCAGAAATTATCATGACCAAACATATACAAGCATATGTCCTTCAAATAGAAGTAATTGACATATTTTTCAGCGAACGTAAGTAAATTTTTTTTGGTTTTTCTCTTTACATACTTAAAACACAATCTTTTTGTCTTTTTCGGATTTTTCTATACAAACGAGAAATTCACAATCTTTTTGACTTTTTCAAAATTTTCTTATAAATAAAACTAAAAATTTCACAATTTTTTTTTGATTTTTAAAATATTTTTAAGATGTTTTTGGATTTTTCAAAATTTTCACCTTTTTAAAATTTTTTTTATCTATACAAACGAAAAGCACAATTTTTTGTATTTTCTATTTTCACCCCGTAAAAACCAAAATAAAATTTAAGGTAAAAAAATAAACTGAAAATAAAGATAGTTATCCTAGTTTCAGGATATCAGCAAGGGTCTTCAGACCATTTAAACCAAGCAAAAATTGAAAACGCGTTTTATCAAATGCTTTGGTAAATAAGTCAGCTCTTTGAAAATCGGTATGTACTTTCTCAAGGTCAATTAATTTCTTTTCAAAGCAATCCTGTATAACATGATATCGAATTTTGATATGTTTCGTTTTAGAGTGTTGTACGGGATTTTTGGTGATGCTAATAGCAGCAGAATTATCAATTAAAATGGGAGTAGTAAGAAACTTCAAACCGTAGTCCCGAAGATGTTGTTGTATCCACAAAACCTGGGAACAACAGCTCGAGGCTGCAACATACTCAGCTTCGGCGGTTGAAGTGGAGACCGTTGTCTGCTTCTTACACTGCCAGGAAACAAGCCGACTTCCTAAGAATTGACATCCCGCTGTGGTAGACTTGAAATTAATCTTGCATCCTCCATAGTCTGAGTCAGAATAAGCGATAAGATCAAAAGTATCATCTTTGGGGTACCATAACCCGGTGTCAGGATTGCCTCTCAGATATTGAAGAATACGATTCACCGCTGCCAGGTGAGTCACTCGAGGACTAGCTTGGTACCTAGCACATAAACAAACAACAAACATTATGTTGGGTCGAGAAGTAGTAAGATACATAAAAGAACCAATCATAGATCTATATAGGGTAGGATCGACAGTATCCTCCAATTCATCCGGTGATAAAGTGTGACCCACGAGAAGAGGAGTAGAGGGGGTTTTTCCGGCAGTAATCTTGAATCGGCTCACGACGTTGTTCACATATTTTGTCCGATGAATGAAGATTCCTTTCACAGACTGATGAACCTGCAACCCTAAAAAGAAGTTCATCTCTCCCATCAAACTTCGAACTCCTTACATAACGCGTCGTTTGTTGACCCAAAGATTATGTCATCTACATAAATCTGGACGAGGAGAAGATCATTACCAATATTTTTATAAAACAAAGTGCAGTCAACAGTCCCACGTTGGAAACCATTATCCGTCAGATGGTCGGCGAGCGTGCCATACCAAGCTCTCGGGGCTTGATGTAGACCATATAATGCCTTGTTTAACCGATAAACTCGGTCAGGATAATCAGGGTCTTCAAAACCTGGAGGCTGTAAAACAAACACTTCCTCGTGAAGTTCACCATTGATAAAAGCACTTTTGACATCCATTAGGTAGACTTTTATGTTCTTATAAGCTGCATAGGCTAGAAAGATATGGACTCCAATCTTGCAACATGAGCATATACTTCAGTGTAATCAATACCCTCTTGCTGATGAAATCCTTGCACCAAAAATCATGCCTTGTTTCTCACGATCACCCCACGATCGTCTTTCTTACACTTATATACCCACTTAGTCGGAATCGCCTTCTTGACTCTAGCAGGTTTGTCGATAAGATCCCAAACACCCAGATGTGCAAATTGTTGTAATTCTTCTTGCATGGCTTCTACCCAAGAAGGATCTTTAAGTGCCATACGAGACGTCGTTGGCTCAACTTGGGATAGAAAGCAAGTGAATTTAGCAAGATTTACAATTCCAGATGAATGTAAATCTGCATAAGCACACAATAAATTATTTTCATTTGACGAAGCAACTTGATGACGTGTTTGAACTCCCATATCAAGTTCTCCAATAATGTTTTCTTTCAGATGATAATTATGAATCCTACGAGTGGGATTCTCATGAACATCAACAGTTTCAAATAAATTAGTGTAATATTCACCCAACTCGTGAGATGAAGCATCACTATCAAGATTAATAACTTGATCAACAACTGGAGTATCATCAGACGAAGTAGATGGATTATCAAAGAGAACTGGAGAACCATTATCAGGATCTTCAGTTGAAGTGTCATCGGTTGGAACTTCAACATCATTAGAACTTGAAACTCTTGGAATTACCAGTTGTTCTTCAAAATAAGCACGAACTAAATCTTCATCTGGTTGATCAGTTGTTGGAGTAAATGAATTAAATAAGCCATCATAGTCAAACATCCAGTCGGGACTTTTTCCTTAAGAAGGAGTAGTGTACTTTTGACAGTCCACATGATACCATTCGTCAACACAACCAGACGTGAAGTTAAATACTCGTTTCTAAGGAGAAGCATATTCCAAGAAATATCCTTCAATGGCTTTTTCATCAAACTTTCCCACATCCCTTTTCAACATCGTACAAGAACACCCAAACGGTTCCAAGAACTTTAAATTAGGCTTACGATTATTCAACAACTCATAACTTGTCTTCTTGAGTCTCTTAACAGTTAGAACTCAATTGAGTGTATAACAAGCAGTATTCACTGCCTCATTCCAGAAATGGATATGAAGCTTTGAATCAGCAAGCATTATTCTAGCATCTTCAATCAACGTTCTATTCTTTCGTTCAGCAACACCATTTTGTTGTGGTACGTATGGGGCACTGTATTCTCGATGAATTCCCTTTTGTAAACAAAAGAAATCCAATACAGTATTTTTAAATTCAGTACCATTGTCACTACGAATTCTCCTCACCTTCTGTTTGCATAGTGATTCGATCTTAGTGATTAAATTTTGAACAAGAACCAGTGTTTGATCTTTCGAACTCATGAATAAGACCCATGAGTATCTTGAGTAATCATCAGTAACTACTAGGAAATACCAATGTAGAGAAATACTCACACGATTCACTGGACCGAAAAGATCCTTATGAAGTCGCTCAAGAGGAGTATCAATGGAATTTAATAACTTAGAGGATGCACCTTTTTCTTCTGTTTGCCCTTTTTGCAAGCAATACAGTGATCAGATAACTTAAAGTTCTTCAGAGACACACCTTCAACTAGGTCATTTGCCATTAGATAGTTTATCTTACGAACATGAATGTGACCCATTCTACGATGCCATAGAATAGAATCTTTCTCGGTTGCTTTCGAGACAAAACATGTTTCGATCGATGTTGATACTTTAGAACTCATATTTAAGACATAAATATCATTTGATCGAGGTGATCGCATTATAACCATATCCTCGGGAATCACATACCCCGGTTTCAAAATCAGACACTCTTTATCTGTAAATATTGTTGTGTATTGCTTGTCACAGATTTGCGACACACTCAATAAATTATGGTCTACCTTGTCACAGTAGTTAACCTTCTCAAAAGTAATATGCCCATTCGAAACACCACCTTCTTGTGTAATCATACCCCCAGAATTTCCAGCAAACGCCACATAACCCCCTTGAATATTTCTCACATTTGTTAAGAGATCAAGATTTCCAGTAATATGACGAGAATATCCACTATCCATAATCCAGTTTTCACCAGAAATGGTCTTGGATGTACCCTACACACAAATGAAAATGATTAGTTCAAAAAGGCAGCCGGTTGAACTACATTTGAGTTCACATTTTTGCAGTAATATGACGAGAATATCCACTTTCATCTTATATAAGCAGCTTGAACTACATATCCACTATCCATAATCCAGTAATATGACGAGAATATCCACTTTCGTCTTAGATAAGCAGCTTGAACTACATTTGAGTTCACATTTTTGCATAACGGTTCAGTTGGAACAAACATTGGTTTAACAAAACCATGATTTTCATTCATATGAACAACTTTACGAGGATTCAGGTTTGAGAACATAATGTGAGTATCATCATCATATGACACAGGTCGTTTCAGAATCTCTGTTATCAAAGGAACTGGTTTTGATTGATCTTTGACAAATGGGTGAAGATTCTGAGAACTCTTATGACCACAGTTTCTCACCACATGACCTTGTTGACCGCAAAGGAAACAGCTTCGCATGTCCACATGATTGTGTTGAGATTTAGTAGTAACATATGATACAGAAGGTTGATGATGACTCACGTTTTTTGTAAAGATCTTAGCTAAATCATCGAATAACTCAGATTTCATTTTCAAATAAAAATCTAAGTTAGAACAATTTGAGAAACTTTTCAGAGTATCTGTTCTAGTTGACTTTACAAATTGAACTTTCTTAGCATGTTTTAGAACTTGCTTAGCTTTAGTCAAAGGATCAGATGAAACTGATGTTTTAGCTTGAGTATACCAACGTTCAAGATCGTGAATCTTGGAAGTTTCCTTGTGAAAAACACTCTCAATCAGTTCAGGTTTAATGATACTTATTGGAATGTCTTTCACAGTGAACATCATGTCCATCCCCTTTAATTTAAACACACGACCAGTAGATGGCTTGGAAACAGTTGGATTTATGAAACGCAATAAATCCTCATAAAAAATTTTGGGGTTTTCTGGTTTCTTAGCCCTCACTGGTTTGACTTTAACATGAGTATCTTGTTTCACCTGAGTTGTGTGCGAACCATACGCAGCCTCCTCAAATTCATGAGGTTCACACAGTATGTGATTAGAACTTGGAATGTTCTTGTTCTTGTGTATGATTTCAGGTTCGAACACATCCTCAATGATGACTTTGTCAATATTTTCAACAAAGACTTTGTTGCTTTGAACATGAGGTTTCTGAGTTGTAGGTTGGGCTTTAACAGTTTCAGGTTTAACTGATTTTGCTTTTTTAGAAATCACAGATTCTTTAACAATCACACCCTCTTCTTTTCTAGCAAAAGGATTTGGTTTGTAATCATTTGAAAAGGTGGTGGAATTTCAACAAAACCTATTCCTTTCTTTGAATCTTTTTTTTTACCATATACTTCAATTATTTCATTTAGCAAAAAGGAAGAGTTTCTGAATTTGCCCAATTTGTTCTTTAAATTAAGAACCTCATTTTCAAGCTCGGTTATCTTTGATCTATGTTTCAAAATTTTATGAAACTTTTGATCATTGATAGTCATTTTAACAAATAACTCAGCCTTAAGATCATGATTACTTATAGTTAAGGCCTAAATTTTCTCCCTTGAATTCATTTGAGAGGTTAAGGATTGCCTATAAGTGTCTTTTAACGAAACAATCTCGTTTAGCAACTTATCATTTTGAAGTTTTAAGGAATCTATCTTAGGCTTGTTGATTTCACAATCAGCACATGAAACATTAGCAAAAACTTTAGAAGTTGAATTACTAACCTCATTTTGCTTAGCCATGTAAGCAGTCGTGGTTGAATCACTGATTTTTGCCATACACGCGAAAGTGGTTGGAAGCTTTTCACTTGAATCATCTGAATCAGACTCAGTATCAGCATTCGAAGATAGTTCACTTCCACTTGAGTCTTGAAAATTCTCAGGAAATCCTAACATTGCCAGATTCGCTTGGTTGTTATTGCACAACAATCTTTGTGACCAGTCATCCCCATCCAAGTTAGACAACATTGCTTGGCCTCCAGAAGATGACGGTTTTGTTCCAGAAGAATTTCCCGCATCACTTCCACTTTTACTAGATGAGTTCTGATCTTGCTTTCTGGGACCAACATACTCCTTCTTTGGCTTATCACATTCTTTTACAAAATGCCCAAACTCTTGACAGTTGTAGCACTTGACCTTTAATTTATCGAACCCCAATTTCTTGTTCAAAGATGGAAGATCTTTACCCGTTCTCTGCATAAAATTTTTCACTTTCCTGACTATCATAGCCATATTCCACTTTAAGTCCATCAGTTCCAAATCATCAGGATCAATTTGGTCATAGTCTTCATCAGTCAAATCGCTTGTGGCAATTTTACTACTAACCAAATTCTCATATGAAGTCATGAAGGCAGATAAGAAAGCAAAATTTTTTTCAGCCTCCCTCATGTTCACATTTGGTTGTGATGAGAATTTATTTGAAGGTGATGAATTTCCAGACCCTCCAGATGAACTAGAAAAACCAGATGATCCAGTATTTCCAGCTGTGTAGAAACAAGCACGTGGATCACTATAGATAGTTGTTGCATTATCGCTTGCAGTTTGTGTTAGAAATGCAGTGATAGGAGAAATGGTTGAACTTAATGGCATACTTCCACCATAAAATGCAGGATCTTGACTATCTTTTGAAGAATTTTGACATTTAAGATCGTATTCTCGTGCCTCGATCTTTTGCATAAATTCCGATGCCGTCAAATCTTCATTGTTGAAATAATTATTCTCTTTCAGAACCATCAAGAAAGTCGAGTAAGAGCTCGGTAGTGCACTTTTAATGGTATCAATTTATCAATCTCAGAAGTTTCCAACCTCATCTTATCCATCTCATCTATCAAATGATTAAATCTTGTTGTCATCTCTTCAACAGTCTCACCCTTAAGGAGGTTAAAGTTTCTAAATTGAAACTTGAGCATAACCTTTTTACTTTCAGCGGTGTTACCCATACTCCTCATACGAATATGTTGGAATAATGAGGCACAAATCTTTATACTCCCTACTTGGTGAAAGATGTTTTCAGGTAAAGCCATAGTGAGAGTAGAGTAAGCTTTTGTCTCAATTTCTAATGCTTTCTTCTCTTCAACCAAATATTGCAAGATAGCTTTAGGTGTAAAACCAATAGTCTCATCTCCAATCATTGGAACAGTGTAAACCTCATCTAGGCAATACGAACAATCAGGGTGAACTGATCCAAAATGAGCACGGAAACGAGGTTCCCATTTAGCAAAATCGCTAAATTTCATCAAACGTGGACACTTTGAATGTGAACCGATCTCGGTATCCAGTTGCAACATTTGTTGCATTAACATATTTTGAGAAGCTAATGCATACATACCGGCCATGTTTGCTAAATAATCAATTTTCTCAAACTTCAGGGGTTAAATTGAAAATTAATGTAACGAACTATGAACAGTAGATAACGAATCACAACTTAACGAAGTTAAGAGTATTTAGGTAACGAAATAGAATTGAGATTAACGAATCTGAAACAGTGACTGTAACGAATTGGTCCATGAATTAAGTAACGAAACAGATGGTTTTCTTTAACTAATCACTAAGTGTAATCTTAGCGACTTAAGTAACAAATTAGCTGCAGTTGATAGCGAATCAACTAATAGCGAAATAGTTAGTTACAACGGTTTTAACAAACTTCTGACAACAATTGCCACGTGGCAAAAGTTGTTATGATTATAGTTAACGAGGTGAGACACGTGTCACACGAATTAGGTAACACAAATTAGAATGTGTAACACGAATTGGAAATGTGTAGCGAAATGTTTCACGAATCAACTAATCATCCTAACGAATCAGCTTAAAGATTTGAACGAATTAGGCTGAAAGGTTAACGAATTAGGCTGAAAGGTTAACGAACCACTTGAATCTTCAAACCTTCAAACCTTCAAACACAAATTTCTAGAAATCTGGAAAAACATATGAGCTTTCAACCCAGAAACAAATTTGTAATACACACTCGATACTCAACCAAATCGCTCAATCAAATTACCAAAACACTCGGAACCACATCATGAATTCAACTCGTATTATCCCGTAACTCAATTAACCATATAAAACAATCAATTTGACCAAAACTTAACCTCTGTTTTTGGCCAAATCCAAAACTAAACCAATTCAATCAATCAATAGTCCAAATTCCAATTCCTCATTACCAAACCTCACTAATACTTTACCGATCTCGAATCCAAACCACTCAATCCACTTCCAAATCTGAATTAACTCAATTCAATCAAAAATCAAATCGGATCTAAACTTAGCATAAAAACTATCAATTAACAATCTAATTAACACCAATTAACATCCAATTCAAGAGTAAACGAGCACCGAAAGCTATGATACTACTTGTATGAATGCGTTAATCTAACCCAGATCTCAGATCTGATATATATATATAATTAACTTTAATACGGATCTAGTTCATAATTACGCTTGATTGTATGTTGTATGTAATATATCAGTTGTATGTATGTGTATAAGATTAGTAGAAGCTTTGAGAGTGTATTTGGACAGAGGTTTGTTACGATTAACTCAAAAACTTAAATTAACATAGGTGAGCACCTCTATAAATAGAAGACGGATCTAGTTCGTTACACATTCCATAACGAGCTAGCATCCACTTCGTTACATATATAAAATATAAATAACTTAACGAATCACCCCCTGATTTGTTAAACAACCTTAACGAATCAGGAGGGATATTAACTTAGATCTAGTTCGTTAAACATCCTTAACGAACTAGACTATACTTTAACGAACTACAATAATAACTTAAAAATTTATTACATAAATAAAATGATAAATACAATAACGATAAATGCAAAGACTCGAGACGCAAAACCATGTACTAACAAAATGAATGGTTGACTTTTTATTATTCCGTGAAAGTTTTAATTAACTCTTATATTTGAAACTGTGCTTTTGAGTAAATCCAACGTCAAAGTAGGGCACCGGGAACGGGTTGTTACACTCTGTTTATGTTTTCGGGGTTGTGTGCATACTCAATGTAGTAGTCTGATATTATATATTGCTTGTTTAGTAATATATTTGGTATGAAGAATGTAGAATATGACACTTATTAATTTATTTATGTTGGTATGTTATATATTTTTGTTATCCATGAGGTACGTGTAAACTCCTCTCGGTATAATATCTGGACTAGCAAAAGATGTGTCAGTATAGTTTTCTGCCCTCAAATACCAAGTATGAGTCACAACTTAATAAGCTTGTATGCCAGTCTTATCTCCACCCATTAACTACCGGTTGTATAAAGACTCGGACTAGGGTTTTGCTGAGGCTTAGGTTTCGGTGCGAATTAGGCATATTTAGTGACTAGGTTGGATGGAACCCAGTTTACAAATACACAGGCAACTAATAAAAAACAAACAGACTGCTAATTACATAACTTACTTTCTTTTTGGCTTTTTGCTGAATTTTTCAATTTTTTTTCCTAAACTGATAGACAATATGCTGAAGCAAATAAATATACAACTCTGACAAACACATATTTACAATTCAACCGAGACATACGCACATTGTGTACCATGCTCAACAACTTACTATATACAACTCGATCACGAACTGGATTTCATCACATAGGGTTAAAATATAATGAAGGCCAAGGCTGAAATGGTGTGTAATGTCTGGTTTAGGAAATAAACAGAAATGAGGTCCAAATGGGCTCCTAGGGGGATAATGTCGGGTAAGGAACTTTTATTTAGTGGGGGGAAAGTGTATGTAATGGTTTTCCAAAGTCCTAATCTCCATGCAGGTGGTGGTATTAAGATCTCGATAAGCATGTGACAAGCAAGTTCTAACTCTGTAAAACAGACGGGTTTTCCTCAATCAATGGTGCAAGACATGTTTTATATCTATTATATAATATGTGTATTAAGTATAGGGGGGGGGGGCATCTCACAATATGTAAGGAATAATGGGCTGCCGATATGAAATATGTATACCCGTCCCCTTGACTCGTTATCCCTGCCTTAACGACCCCATTTTCAACTTCTCTATTTGAAAACATTTGTGAGTAAGACTACCGAGAAGCTGAAAAACCAACCATGACCAGAAACCTATAACTTGGCATTAATGACAATAATTAAGAGTCAACAACTTTGGTTTTCGAACACTCTTCGAGGTACTATCGGTCTAAGTATTTTGAAATTTTCCCCATCCCCACACTTGAGGTTTGCATTTCCCTGAATGTTAAATTATTTAAACAACTAATGAACATTTGAGGGACGGGAATGAAATTGACTTTTTTAACAATTTAAAAGTCGGGGCTCTAATGTGATGGTTCTACTAGCAAATATTCAATTACACTTTTAACATTTAGACTAGTAAAAACAAAATAGATTATGAATCTGAAATCACCTGATATTCTCGACACTGAAATGGAACAATCGGCTCGTGAATGCTCGTAAACACTCGTGCAGACTCGTCTCACCCCAAATACCAAAATTGACAACCAATCCTACAAAATCTCGAGACGTGTAGAAACAAGCTTCTCACAAGTGTAAAACATAGGTCTTTTGAAAGTTATAAAAATGATTTTATGTAAATTTTATTAAAACAGTTACCGAAGAGAATTAAGTCGTATCTATTTAAATTTTGTTAAACAAGTTAAAAACGTTAAAAGACCTAACTCACTTTCGTAGGAATCACTATTGCATTTAGCGTATGCAACAAGCCCTTTAAACCCCCCGGTAGCCGGGTGGACGAGTGAAGTCTCGTGAGGGTTTATAGTGAACTACATCCACAAAGTTCCAAATACAACACAATATACAATAAATAAAACAAAGCGGACATCAAAAGATATACATATACGCCCAACCAGTTACCCATACAATATTTCCAATATAATATTAATATACATAGACCATGAGAATGAAAACAAAATAAAAGATTAAAATAAAGCAAAAAGGGTAACCAAACATCTACTGTGCTGGTGGTGTGTCCTCGGCTCCATCCTGTGAGTCCGCAGGCTGCTCAAAGGTGATGATCAATGAAGGTCGAAGTGGTACCTGCGAAGCAACAGATAATAATCTAAAATAGTCATCATGGCGGGCCAGGTGGGCCTGTGTCTCATCCATATGGGCCCGAACCTCCTCCTGATGGGCCCGAGCCTCCTCCCGCATATCCCGCTGCTGCTGAAAAATCATCTCAAATGTGACTGGCTGCTGCGACTGTGGTGGCGGCTGACGGAGCTCATACTGCTGTTGTGGCCGCATCATGCGAGGGATCAGCACGTGCTGTCGATGAGTAGGAATCCCCCTCTGCATAGCCATTCTTGCTGCCGTCCCTTGTGGTGGTGGTACCTGCGGGCCCTATCGGACCGGAACTATCGCCGGTGGATCATAAAGCTCACGGATCCCGGCCCAACGAGCCTCCTCCAATCCAAAAGCCCCTATAGTTGGCCCTGGAGCAAAGAACCCAACATGATAATGATCGAACACACCGAGTCGCTCGGAGATCCTCGTGATATATGGCCCTATTGATAAACGTGTCGAGGATTCCTGTAGGCTGCGACCTCGTGCGAACGACAAGAGCAGCAGCATAGCCACATAGTTCTCTCGGTGGCCAATGATGGAAAGAAGACACAGCAGATCAAGGTTGCTGCACTTCTCGTGACCCGAATGTCGGCCCACGATAGTACAAGCAACGATCCTATGAATGTAGCGATGGATGAGGTCCCTGATGGATGACTCCACAATAATCCTGGAGTGGGCCACGTCGGCAATCTCTGCCCAAAACTGCCCGAGCTGGTCCTCCATGAGCCATTGCTCACGGCTTCGCTGAGCATGCAGTGTGTAGCCACGACTGCTCTGCAGGAAGTCTGGAGTCCGAATCTACTCAGCAGTGTAAAATTCGGTAGCCACAACGAAGTCGGGAACCGACATCTCATAAAGATGTTGTCCCGGTGAAAATGACACCACATGTGGCTCAAGAAAATCAGTGGACGTATATGCAAAGGTTGAATAAAACTCGCGTGCGAGCTCGACATAAGGGGTCGAGTCACACTAGAGTACTCGGGTCCACCGATCAGTCAAATATGCACGTACCTGGGTGTCGGCGCCCAATTCCCGCAGCAACGTCCAATCAAATGAGCGGTGACGTAGTAGCTGCATCTCTTGAGTCCTGCCCAGCCTCGACATCTCGTCGGTCATCATCCCAAAATCTCAGCACCTGATGATGTGTGTGGCGTCCATCACCAACGATAGCCTCTCGCTCGATGTCATGAGTAATCGGTAACACCTGACCCTCGTACTGTATAACGCGCGGTGGCCTCTGCTGAATAGGGCGATGTGGCTCGGGATCTCCCCGAGGGGCCATAAAGGACTGTGCCCTCAGGCAGAGTCCTCTGTCTCTTGCGCCCGTCGGCTCGATCAAACATATCTGCAAAATCAAACATTCAAGTTAGATATGTCAACACTGACTGTGGCGACGGCCGTATAGCATTTCGGTCGCGGTAGTCCCACCTAATAAAATAATATTAAAATAATAAAATAAAAATAAATAAAAACCAAAAATTCGGGGACACAAATATTTTATAAAACCTGATTGTCCCACCCGAATGGAGATTGAGTAGGGGCGGTCAATCAATTTTCAACTCAAATCCAAACCAACACGCATCCCCACACTCGATTAACAACTCAATTAACGACTTGACTCGAACTAGTAACAAAAGACCCTTATTTACAGACTTACACGAACAAAATAAACGAATTGACAGACTGCCTCGATTAACGTGCAAACAAACAAATCAAATGTCAGCAAAACAAATAATACGGTAACAAATCGGGTTGGTGAATGAAAAAAATACTAATAAAATATTAGTATATAAAGTTCAAAAATATTTGTTAATTTCAAAACGTCACTATCATTAAAATAATAATAAATTAATGATCTAAAAAAATTAAACTTTAAAACCCTGATTCATCACCACTATATTTAGCAAAACCGACACAACTCGTGTTATCAGACTAATCAACCAAACCAACACAACCCGACAACCATAAAATATTTTAATCAATTTAACGTTTAACAAAACCAACACACCTAACCCGACACCCTGGCAAGCACAATAACGAAACCAATAAACAAACCACCATTAACTAAACCCAATCACTTGAACCCGCATACCGAAAAAATTCAAACCGGCTCAATAAAATAATATTAAATACATACCTCGAGACCGACCGAAGGAAAAGAGTAATACGAATGGTGACAGTAGATGACGGCAGTGATGGTGTCCGACGACTGTTGATGACGGCTAGAGAGGGTGGACAGTGCTGGTGGTATGGCGGTGGTGGTGGACGGAGATGCTGGTGGTGTGTTGGTGATGGATGGAATGACGGTGGGTGAATGGTGGTGATGATGATTGTAGATCACAATGATGGTGGTATACGACGATGGTTGGCGGAGGTGGGTGGACAGTGGTGGTGGATGTACGGTGGTGATTTTGACAGGCGATGGTTGGCGGTGGTCGGAGGAGATGATGTAATAGTGGTGTGGACGGCGATGTGGTGGTGGTAATGATGTAGTGGTGGTTGGCGGTGGTCGGAGGATGATGAAAGAAGAAGTAGAAGAAGAATGAAGAAGAAGAAGAAAATACATATTTAATATATTTTTTTCGGATTTTTATAACCCATCGCGATACGTGATGGGTTAATTGAATATGGGTCACGTATCGCAACCCAATTCAATTGCAATTAGGGTTTGACCCCATCGTGATACGCGATGGAGATGTTTCTAAGCCCATCGCGATTAGAGTTGTTAACAGAAAATTTTGCACGAAAATGGGTCCGGAAATTTTCCGACCTGACCACTTTTTGGCATCCCGACATCACCCTGAACACCTTTCCAAACTCAAAACATACTTTTCGTACCTGGAAAGACGTGTAATTGACCAAACTCTTACCGAACTTCATGAAAATCCAACTCTTCAAACAAAGCTTCCCCAAACTTGATGTTTGCTGCACAAAACTCAAGACGACACTTAATACAAGACTCAATAAAATGAAAACAAACTGGACAGACACTAACAAACCCCGGGTTGCCTCCCGTAAGCGCTGAATTTCATGTCTACAGCTCGACAGTGCCTCGAGCTCTCAATTGTCTTCATAGACCGGTGAAGTCATAATGAAACTCATTGATTCCTTGTCCATCTCGTGAATATACTTCATTTCCAAGTATGGCTTCAATCTATAGCCATTCACCACTTGCCTCAAATGGTAAATTAAATCCGCAATCTCATATTGACCATGGTTTCCAACTCTCACAACCAAATACGGGCCCGTCCACTTACTTTTCAACTTACTCGGGAAGAGTTTCATCCTCGTGTTATATAACCAAATCTTTTGGCCAACTTCAAAATTCTTCAACCGGATATTAGCATCATGAACTTTCTTCATCTTTGCCTTGTAAGCGGATGCACAATCATATGCCTCATCCCTTAACTCTTCAATTTCAAACAACACCAACTTCCTTGCCTTACCTGCATCATCATAATTCATGTTGACCTGTTTAGTAGCCCAATATGCTTTTTGTGCAATCTCTACTGGTAAATGACAATCCTTTCTATACACAAGTCTATAAGGAGTGGTTCCAATTGGCGTTTTATACGCGGTTCGGTAGGCCCATAGAGCATCGTTCAACTTTGTTGACCAATCCTTTCAGTCCGTCCGAACAGTTTTCCGTAAAATCTTTTTGATTTGCCTATTGGAAATCTCAACTTGTCTACTCGTTTGTGGATGGAAAGGAGTTGCATGTCTATGATCAACACCAAATCGTTTAAGCAACTTTCCAAATTTAAAGTTTTTGAAATAAGATCCCCCATCACTTATGATGGTTCGGGGGACTCCAAATGTAGAAAATATGTTACTTTGCACAAAATTGCAAACGACTATGTGATCATTCGTCCTAGTGGCTATCGCCTCAACCCATTTAGAAACATAGTCGACGACCACTAGGATGTATATATTACCGTGTGAATTTGGGAATTGGCCCATGAAATCAATCCCCCAAACATCAAAAATATCAACTACTAGGATTGGGTTCTAGGGCATCTCATCCCTTGTAGAAATGCTCCCGAGTTGTTGACACTCTAAACAATGTGTTGCGAACTCGTGAGCATCCTTAAACAATGATGGCCAAAAGAAGCCACTCGTAAGGACTTTCTAGCAGTTTTCTGGCCACTAAAGTGACCCCACACGCAGACGAATGCGCGTGTTCCAACACCGATATGACATCCTCCTCTGGTATGCATCGTTTGATCATCTGATCTGCACTAACTTTGAACAGGTCCGGGTCATCCCAAATGTACTGTTAGAAAATTAACAATATGAGCAAACCAGGGATATCACCTACAACTTTAAAATTAACAATATGAGCAAACCAGGGATTTTGTGAGACCGCCAAAATGTGCTCATCCGGGAAAGACTCGTTAATGGGCCCGTCCTTGTCTCCATCTTATACCATAATTCGGGACAAGTGATCTGCAACAACATTTTCACTTCCTTTCTTATCCCAAATCTCTAGATCAAATTCTTGCAGTAGCAAAACCCATCTTATGAGCCTCGGTTTTGCATCCTTTTTGTCCATGAGGTACCTAACTGCAGAGTGGTCAGAATAAATGATTACTTTACGACCCCAAATATAAGACCTGTACTACCGCTAGGAACTCTTTCTCGGTTATTGTGTAATTCAATTGAGCATCCGAGCGGGTTTTACTCGCATAGTATATGGCAACGGGTTTCTTGTCAACCCGTTGACCTAAAACAGCCCTGACTGCATAATCACTTGGATCACACATTATTTCAAAAGGCAAACTCCAATCGGGCAAGATCGGGGCTTCAACTAATTTCAACTTCAAAATGTCAAAGGCTTTAGCACATTCATCATTAAAGTCAAACGAGGCATCCTTAAGCAATAAATTACATAAGGGTTTGGTGATATCACTAAAATCCTTAATGAACCATCTATAAAACCCGGCATGCCCAAAAATGATCTAATGCCCTTGACATTCGTGGGATGAGGTAGAGTGGAAATACTTGAACCTTAGCTCGGTCCACCTCAATCCCATGACTCGACACAACATGGCCCAAAACAATCTCCTTTGGAGCATAAAATGGATCTTCTCCCAACTAAGAACCAAGTTCGTTTCGACACATCTTTTCAATACTCTTTTGAGTTGATTTAAACATGCCTCGAAAGATGTGTCGAAAATCAAAAAATAATCCATGAAAATTTCTAAAGACTCCCCCACCATATCGAAAAAAATACTCATCATGCACCTTTGAAATGTGGCGGGGGCGTTACATGGCCCGAATGGCATTCGCCTAAATGCGAATGTGCCATACGGACACGTAAACGTAATCTTCTCCTGATCTTCAAGATGAATAGCTATCTGGTTATTCCCGGAATACCCGCCTAAAAAGAAATAAAATTTTTGACCAGATAGCTTTTCGACAATTTGATTGATAAACGGAAGCGGAAAGTGATCTTTCGATGTTGCCGCGTTCAGTTTTCGATAATCAATACAAATGCGCCACCCGGTTACCGGCCGGGTGGCGACCTCGTTACCTGAGTCGACCTTGACGAGTTGGATGTCCGTTTTTTCGGTACTGTCTGTGTCGGGCTTACCCACGTGCTGTGTGAGATGGCAAATATAATACCAGCATCTAACCACTTCAGCACTTCTTTCTTCATCACGTCCCTCATGTTCGAGTTCAACCTCCGCTGAGCATCATGTGCGGGTTTGACATTCAGATTTGTTAAGATTTTGTGCATCACAATTGACGGACTGATTTCCTTCAAATCCGCTATCGTCCACCCGATTGCTTCCTTGTTTGCAATCAGCACAGCCATCAAAGCATTTTCCGATTCAACAGATAAATTAGAAGCGATAATAAAAGGCAACGTCTCATTCTTACCAAAGAAAGCATATTTTAAATGCTTTGGGAGCTCCTTCAGTTCGACTTTCGGTGCTTCTTGCAGTGCCGGTTTCAGCCCGATATCAATTTTCTTGAGAAGTGCTTCCACCTGAACAGACCATGGTGGATAGTCTCCTCGCACAGCTGCAACTTCTAGCTGTCTCTCCTCCTCTTCCAGCAACTTGTCTGTTTCCACCTGTAACCTGTCAAACAAAAAACACGTCTCCGCTTTGCCATTTGTGCTGACGACAGAGTCGTATAACGCAATGCACTCTTCAATGACATCAGCCATAAAGCACTCGTCATCGACCGGAGAATTATTTCCATGGGTGAAAACATTAATCCTCACCTTACGGTTACCGAATGCCATGTCAACAATACCATTTCTACAATTAATGTTGGCATTTGCGGTGGCCAAAAATGATCTACCGAGGATAATCGTGGGCTGTCTGGTCCGTTCAGCTGAAACATAACGGAGGACCAAAAATTCAACTGGAAAGTAAAAATATTCCACCTTAACGATAACGTTAGTCAGTATCCTCCGTGGGAGTTTCGATGTCTGGTCAGCTAAGACAACCGTGATGGCGGTTGCCCGAAGTGGGCCGAAGTCATACTGATCGCATAGACTTCCCGGGAGAATACTGATGCTAGCTCCAAGGTCTAGGAGTGCCCGTGTTATTTTAAAATCACCCACTTGAATGGGTATAATGGGCATTCCTGGATCTTGTAGCTTGGGTGGAAGGGCACCCGAAAGAATTGCACTCACATTATAAGTAAAATCGATCTGTTTGGGAGTCTTATGACTCCTTTTCTATGTGCACAACTCTTTCAAGTACTTTGCATAGGCGAAAATCTGTTTTATGGCATCTAAAAGGGGTATATTAATTTTGACTTGTTTAAACGTTTCCCACATTTCTTCTTGTTGCGGGCCCCTTTTTGATGCCATCTTCTCCTTAGATGGCGCCAACAAGCATCGAGATAGGGGACGGTTTTCACCTTCTTCTTGTCCTAGGGTTGTTGGTGTCATCTCTCGGGACCGGTTTATTAATATTAGTTTCACTTTTATTAGATTAAGTTAATTTAACCAGTTCCGACTCGTCATCACTGACGAGATTTTCATAAATTTCTTCCACCACCCCCTCAACCAATGGTGGTGGAACCCCAACTTTGTTATCATACTTTTTCCCATTTCGTAAAATACTTACCTGGTTAACGTGTTTTTTCGAACTCGAGCTGTAGTGGTTCGGGTTGACCATAGTGTCGCTCGGGAGTTGACCCGCATTCTTCTGCAATCTTGCCATATCTGCTGCGAGCTGTCCAATTTGCTTTGACATTACCTCTGATGACTTATCCCGTAACTCAAACTGTTTCTTCGTTTCAGCCTGGTGATCTGTGAAAGAACATCATACGAGCCAAGATCTAGCCGCTGACCCGATACATCAATTCAATAAACACGAGATCGATATGTTAAATAATACTTTATTGATAACTTAAAACAAATACATTATGGTGAATAATAACTTATGGAGAGGATAAGTTATGACTTAGATCTCTCTCTCTCTCTCACTGATTATGAACATGAGCTGCCTATTTATAGGCCAGAACTCCTATTCATTAAGTTAGTCTCATTTGTTATACTGTAGTAACAAATGAGACACCATTCGTTATGCTTCCATAACGAATGGTATTAACTTAACGAATTGGCCTTCATTTTTTATGGCTTCATAACGAATGGGCCAACATTCATTATATTAGATAACGAATGGGCTTATAACTTAATTATTAATCTAGTTAACTAACGAATGGACCTCATTCGCTATACAATCCATAGAGAATGGGCCATTTGACGTTAAATAAACAGACTAGACTATCTATAACTTATTCGATTGATACGGATAACAAAATCATGCACTAACAAACTCCGCCTTTTTCGTAGCTCTCGATTACTTTAACTGCAAATCACCAGTCACAAATAATGCACTAACAATCTGTCATAATTTTCATCAAAGCATCCAACTTTGTGTGCACCGACTCATCCGCATTTCCCGAGGACCCCCTCTGCTGGTCCTGATTACCCGATGAATTTCCACCCCGGTTACCGTCTCAGTTATACCCCCGATTCTGATTATACGAACTTTGTTGTTGATAACCGCCTTGGTGGTAATTTCTCTGCGATCTTTTCTGGTTTGATCCCTGAAAGTTCGGAATAAACTGCATAGACGCGTTCCCGTATCGAAAGTTTGGGTGATTCCTCAGGACCGGGTGATAAGTGTTTGAGTTAAACCCTTGGCCCTTGGAATCCCCGTAAGCATAATTAACCTCCTCGGGCTCATCCTTCTCATCATCATAAAACTCGGGGCAGTTTTCTAACTTTCCTGACTTCTTTCTACCCGAGTTAACCACAATCCTCACAAACCGGGAATTTCACTCCGACTTTCCCGACTTTTTTCTTCTAACCCTTTCTGTACCCGACCAGTTCACGTTGTAACTCA
The DNA here is from genome assembly GCF_021521415.1 of Bidens hawaiensis. NCBI lineage: Eukaryota > Viridiplantae > Streptophyta > Magnoliopsida > Asterales > Asteraceae > Bidens > Bidens hawaiensis. The sequence continues at coordinate 201,420 of NW_027505128.1, forward strand.
GCAATTCTTTCAGATTCACTCGTGATTAACTTTACTGATCTGGAAGTAGTTTGGTGTCTTCGTCTTTCAACTGCTGCTTCTGCCTTAGAATCCTCACACATGAACTCCAAAAACTCCCAATAATTCTCCTCGGGTTGGTTCAACAGTTGACCATTACACGAGGCTTTCAAATTCTTTCGGTCCTCATAAGTCAAGCCATCCACAAAACACTTCACCAATTCCCATAATTCAATCTGGTGGTCTGGGCATTTTCTGATCATCTCTTTAAGTCGGGTGAATGCCTCGTGAAATAATTCGCCCGATAACTATGAAAAGTGGTGAATTTCCATTCAGGCCTCGTTTTTCTTCGACTGCGAATAAAACTCGTTTAAGAACACCTTTTGCATCTCGGCCCAATTCCCAATATTGTGCATCGGTAGCGAGTTAAACTAGTGTTTTGCTTTATCTTTTAGGGAAAACTAGAAGAACCGCAACCGAACCTCATCCTGGTCAAACGTACCATCACCAATCGACCCGCAAATAGTTGAAAATCGGACAAATGAGAATACGGGTCCTTAGAAGCCATCCCGTGAAAATGTGGTACGATGTTAATGTAAGATGGCCGGGACTTAAAAGTCTGTTGTCCCGGCACTCGTACCTGTGGAACAATCAAGGATGCTCCATCTGAAATAGCCTATCTGAACCGACTGTTAACACCCTGAACCGGGGCTACAAAATTCCTCCTTCACCTCCAGGGATTTACCAAACCTCCAATGTTCACCTGAATACCTCGACCTCTTTCAACCCGTTCTACCCGATTGACTCTGTTTCGACCCATACCGTTCCTTCCCAAATTATTTTAACCGCATCACCCCTTCTTTGTTTTACCGGTTCTTCCACTACTTCATCCCAATTTTCATCACCCTCATTTTCCATCTCAAAACCCCCATTCTATCTTCGCCCATTCACCTCTTCATTACCCTTAAAACCTTAACCCGCATCATTCTCATCCCACTCTTCTTCATCTTCTGAATGCATACTAGGGTGATCATCATCAAGATTAATCTGAACTCTGTGTCTAGAAGTGTTATTTAGGGCTGATGGTCCGGCCTGAACGACATCTTGGTTTCGGTTACGGGTTCTCAATAAATGAGCTGAGTTATTCGGGTTGTTTTGCTGGTTGGTATTTAATGGTGGAAATAGGTTATTGTCGGGTTGGTCATTGTTGTCTAGGTGAAAAGCATTGTTTTCCGGGAGTTGGTTTGGGTCTTGGTTCATGTTTTCATTCTGGTTCTGGTTTTGGTTTTGGTTTTGGTTTCGATTTTGACCCTCCATTTCTGAATTTTTGTTCTGAACTCGGTTCTGCCGAGCTAATCTTTCAATTTCGGGCTCGAAAATAAGCGGTGACTGTCTGCCCGAGTGTCGGGTGTGCATAAACCTGTTACCTGCACAAACAACACACCCGTAAACTGGAAAAATAAAATTTAAACTAAAAACTAAAAATTAAAATTAAACTTAAAACTAAAATAAATAAAAAAATCAAATAACACGAAAAACACTATGCGCACTAACTCCCCGACAACGGCGCCATTTTGATGTTAAACTGTCGCTATCTCGTCAAAAACACTTATACTCAGTTCCTAATCACCTAAGCTAGCTAGGGTAAGTAGGGTGTCAAACACAAGGAGTATAGGGTCAATGCAAATTGCAAACAAGTTTCACTATTATGAAGTAGTAAGTTTTAGTGCTGATCACAAACAAATAAGTTGGTTATAATAATGATTAAACAAATTAACAAATTCCAGCAATTCACAAAGAAGACTCATCCCCGGGGTTCAAGAATGTAATTAAATAGTTTCTCATGCAACCTAACAGATTAAATATCACAGACTGACTAAAGACTGATTAACAAGTTAAACCTTAGGCACCAACAATCGCTAAAACACGACACTGGTTATCAAACGATCACTGCCAGTGTGACTCAACTAAGGGCAATTGTGTGCTTCGTGGTATTCAATCTAGTTAAACAACCCTATGAGAAATTACCAACCGACAAACTAATCATTCTGATCAACGTAAACCTAAACCGATTGAATGCACAAATCGCGATACTCAATCAAAGAGAATTACAAATAGTATGTTCATGGTTACAATCAAAACTGAAATAAATACAAACTCTACATCCTGGGAATGAATCAGAGTGATTAACCGAGCCTCGAGATCATGGAATCGTCAATAGTGATGAAATAGAACATGTATGTGGTCTCTATATGATCCGGTATGGTGGAATCGCCTCCTTTTAGCTCTGGAAATTGCCTGGAATGAGTTGTGAGAATATAGGGTCGAGAATGGTGAAAATAACTTAAAACCCTAGCTGTCCCGTCTGAACCACCCATCGCGATACGCGATGGGGTCTTCACTGGTCCATCGCGTATCGCGATTAACCAGAAGTCAACTTCATTATTAAATCCTATCGCGATACGCGATGGGTTCTGGCTAGCCCATCACGTATCATTATGGGCCTTGTAACCGGAAACCCATCTTAAACTTTCCTCGTTTTGCATGTTGGACGTCCCTGGTCTTCATCCCGTGCCTCAACAGGTCCAAATTAGCTGCTTTAATGTCTATGACCTAAAATACAACAGACACGTATGAAGTATCAAAGTCCCCATAATAAACAGATAAATATAAGAAATAAACGAACTTTAATATATACAAATTAACCAATCATCAGAGGTGTAGACAAGGAATTTGTCAAAAAGATCTTTGAAGTTGGTGAAAATTCAAATGTTAAGAAAAATGATAGTTTTATAGAAAGAAAGGTTATCTTGGTCAGAATTGGGTGGCAAAGTGTAAAACTAATGAACAAGTTTTTAAGCCAACTGATGAACTAGTTGATAAACATGTTTCTGAATCGTTAACTGATCAAGTTAATGAACAGTCTGTTGAGTCTTTAAATATGGTTGTAAATCATCTTGATGAACAAGTTGTTTCATCGAGTTCATGTTCGTCTAATGATTCATTGTCTGATTTTGAATATGATGATTTAGATGACGTTTTGAATGAAAAAATGAAACAACCTAAGACCAAGAAGGCTTGGCTTTCCTTGTTTCACTGAACTGTTTAATTTTGTAGGGGCTCTCAAGATCCAATGATTCACGTTGGAATGGATAGTGGAGCTTCTCGACACATGACTGGAACTCTTCATTTACTAAAGAATGTTCAGTATATTAAAGGAGGGTATGTGGGATTTGCAGGAAATGAAGGAGGACAAATTGTTGGAGAAGGGACGTTAACAAATGGGAAAGTAATGTTTGAAAATGTGAATTACATCACTGAGCTGGAGAACAACTTATTGAGTATATCTCAAATTTGTGACAAAGGCTTTTCAACTCATTTCACAAATCAAGATTGTTCGATACTCAAGTCTAGGTATAAGATTCCAGAAGAGTGGATATTGATGAAAGCACCAAGAGAAAATGATCTTTACGTGCTTAATATGAATGTTACTTCATCGAAACAAGGCACTGTTTAGTGTTTCGTAACCAAACCATCTATAAAGGAATCTGTTCTATGGCATCGTCGCATGGGTCACATCAATGTTTGGAAAATGAAGTTTCTTGTTCACAATCTTTTGGTTGATGGAATGAATCATAAAGGTTTTCATTTGAGTTCAGAATGTTTGAGTTGCAAGAAAAGTAAACAAAAAAAAAGTCACATATGACCACTACGTGAAAAATGGTTTTAGCCACACATGTGGTCGGGGTGATTTGTCACTTTCAGTCTAAATGTGTGGCTAAAGGTCTTTTCGCCACACATTTTTTATTCGTGTGACAAAAAAAACACACCTGCTCGAACCTTTAGCCACACTTATTCAATTCGTGTGACAAAAAACACAGTTGTTTGAAACCTTTAGCCACACTTTAACAAAAAAATGTGACAGTTACTAGCCACACTTAAAAAAGTGTAGCCGAATGTGATCTACGGCCACAATAGGTTTCAACGATGTGGCTGAATGCTAATACATATTGTCACACTTACGGGTCAATGTGACCATATAGCATTGTTTGTTAGCCACTTATATGCTTTTATGTGTGACTTACAGATAACGATGACAATAAAACAAAACGAGTGACTATTAAGATTTAATGGTCACACTTTAATTATTTCATATGTGGCTATAAGCTAATATATATGGTCACGCTTACGTGTTTATGTGACCATAAAGCATTATTTGATAGTCACTTATAATATTTGATGTTTGGCTAAAAGCTAATAGTGACAGCAAAACAACAAATAGCCAAACAACAAATGTGACTATTAGTAGTTAATGGCCACACTTTATGCTTCATGTGACCATCACCTTCACCTCCTCTCAATTACAAACCTAATCCATAAACATCGATTGAAGCTCATTACTCTTCTTCATCACTTTGCTTCTTGCTCCAAACTTCATCAACCATCCTGAAATCAAATCTAACGGGGGTTTTTAACATGATTAATTAGAACCCTAGAGATGTCATAAACATGTTCGGGTTTGAGTTTTGTTGAGAACAGTTGCTGATAGATTCGTTCTCGTTTATTGATTTATCTGTAACTCGATGTTAAACAATTATTATTGATCGATTCTTGATTTTATGATATAGTTATTTGAGTCTAGTTCCCATAAAGGTAAATTTTGTAATTTTTGGATGAGTGTTGAATACCTTTTATGATTTTACAAAAACATATATCAAAACTGATTTGGGGAGTTATATTCTGGTCCATTTTCGGATTCCATAACTTCCTAATGACAAACCCAAACGGGTTGGTTCCACTTCTGGAACTTAGTATTATTAGTTTAAAAGATAACCAATTGGTCTTAGACAATTTGGTTTAATGAGTTGATAGAACCATTAAACTAGTTTTTGTTGCGCAATCTGCTGAACTGTTAGTACCTATTTGTAATGGTTGAATTATTGTGAGTTTTCTATGCATGATAAAAATATAATAAAAATTGTTTGAGAAACCTGATTCATATATCCAACTGTGGTAAATTTTATAGAATTTATCATTAATCTTTTCTTTGTGAGTAAAATCCGTTTGTACATGCTAGAATTTGTCTCATGAACTGAATGATCATAAGTTAAGTTGTATGATGAATATTTGGTTGCTTTGCCATGATATGATGTGTGGATACATGTTAGGACTTTTGGTACTTTTGACATTACTTATTATCACCAACGATTCGTCGGGTCAAGTTTGTGTTTGTGTGTGAGTTCATACGCGGGTCTTAGAGTCATGTGTTGTTGAACATACTCTCATAACTTAAAACACTTATACTAGGTAACCAGTTAGCGAGTCAAATGCATTCCTTTGGTTTTGAGAAAACTCTATTACACGCGACACCAGGTTTTGGATTGAAAACCCGGACATACTTACATACTGGTTTTGAAAACACTACACGTTTGCCTGTACTTGTTTTCTGGATTGAAAACACAAAACATTTTGAAGCATTCGTTATGTAACCTGCTGAAATGGGCAAACACGAGCTGAACTGTTGATTTTTTGTTGCTGAATTACTGCAAAACTGGTCAAAACGCGTTGAAACGAACTGTTAAGTGCTGAAACAGACTGCTGTTTGCTGTAAAAACGAGCTGTTAAGCGTTGAATAGAACTGAAAACTTGCTGAAACGAGCTGTTTAACATGTTGTTTGCTGTTAAAACAAGCTGTTAGGTGTTGAAACGATCTGAAAAATTGCTGAAATGAGCCAACACGAGTGTTCGCACTCAACGAGTTGGGTTTCAAGTTAGGCTCATTTCTCAGTTTTTTTGCTGAACGTTGACACGGGAAAAAACGTTTTAGTTTTAGTTTTTTTTTAATTTATGATTTTTTTTATTAATTTTTTTGAATTTTTTCTAAGTTGTTTTTCGTTAAGATTAAAAACCCTCAAAAAATATTTATAAATAATAATAAAAAAATCACAAGTCAAAATATAAATAAAAAACGAAAAAAGTGAAAAAACTTAAACATTTCCTCCTTTGTCCTTATTCAAATAAAAAAATGACCCGAAACCCGTTTTGACCCGTTTCAACCTTGACCAATTTTGACCCGGACCCGTTATGACCCGAACCTTTTGACCATGACCCGTTCCGACCCAAACCATAACAACCCTTTTTTTAATTGACACATTCCGACCCTGACCTGTTTCGACCCATAACCCGTTCCGACCCACCCCAACCCATTTTCCACCCATATATTTATTGTATATCGACTGGTTACGCGAGTTGTACCTCTTAAGACACAGTTTAAAATTATATGCATAATGGGCCATTAGAGATTTCAAGGCCCAATATGGTCCATTAGGACATGTATGACTTGTTTTTGTGTATTATGGTCTACTATGGCTCCCTATAACACGATATAACCCTTAAATATCTAATGTTGCATATCACATGCCATAATAGGCCACTAAGAGATTTTAAGCCCTAATATGGCCCGTTAGAGCGACTATGATATGAAAAAGGCTATAATGTGCCACTAACACCAACAAGGCCCAATAAGACCTATTGATGAAAGTATCACATGTTATCGGCCATTAACATCTAACTATGACTAATGACATTCCTATATAACCTTCTTAGAGCAACTATGATGTGACAAAGGCTATAATGGGCCACAAACACCAGTTAGGGTCCAATAATGCCCATTGATGAAAGTATGACATATTATTAGGCGTTAACCAAACTATGACTCACTAAACTTATATTCAACCCTTTTAGAGCAACTATGATATGATAAAGACTACAATGGGTCACTAACAACAATCAAGGCCCAAGACGGCGCATTAATGCAAAGTATGACGGCCAACTATGACTCACTACACTCCTATATAACTTGTTAATGTAACTATGACATGATAGAGACCTTACTGGCCATTAACAACAATTGAGGCCCAGTATGGCCCATTAATAAAAGTATGACATATTATTGGGCGTTGAAACATGCCTATGGCTCACTACACTCATATACAACCCTCTTGTAGCAACGTCGACATGATAGATGCTATAATGGCCACTAATACCAATCAAGGCCCATTGATGAATGTATGACATGTTTTGGGCGTTAACATCTAACTATGACTAATGATACTCCTATACAAACTTCTTAAAGCAACTATGACGTAACCAAGGGACACTAACATCTAACTATGACTAATGATAGCCAAATAACGCCTATTGACGAAAGTATGGTGTGTTTCAGGCGTTAACACCTAACCATGACTAATGACACTCCTATACAACTCTTTTAGAGCAACTGTAACATGATAGATGCTATAATGGGACACTAACACTGATCAAGAACTAGTATGACCCACTAAGGAACGTATGGTTATTGGGCGTTAACACTGATTACTACACTCTTATACAACTCTTTTAGAACAACTATAAATATCACTTGTATTAATTTTATATGTTTTATATTTAAAATCCAATTTTCTTATATTATTTAAGGTTTAATTAGTTGTTATACACACACACACACACACTAACAATTCTTTATTTTAATTATTAAAAATAAAAAAAAATTAATTCTATTTAATTCCTATTAATTTCATTTCCCTCAAATTTCAAATTAAATTCACCCCCTCTTTTTTTCAAAAATTTTTGAATTACCCTCACATTCTTACATCTAATTTGATAACATATTTAACCTACCTTTTTTTCTTTCTCTTCATTCCTTCTTATTCTTATTCTTCTTCATCTTTCTACACCCACCATGATCCTTCATCCTTAATTCTCTAACTCACTCAATTCTTATCCAAATCCTTTGATTCCGGGCTCTAATCTTATTATTTTTGTGAGAGGAATTCACATGTGATGTTGGTTTCCATCAATTCTATCTCGATTTTTTCCGGATTCGTGTTGAGTGTGAAGAACCCTAAGAACCAAGTTTGAGGATTTTCAATTTTAGGTGTTATTTTTTGAAATTGAAGCTTAGTATATATTCTATCATCGCTAACAAGGTCTGTACTTCACTTTTAATTGAAGCTTACAACATCTTCTTTCTTAGCTAAAAGGTTAATTGATAAATTAGAACCCTAGAGATGTCATAAATATGTTAGTGTTTGAGTTTTGATGACAACAGTTTGTTGACAGATTCATTTTCATTTTTTTTTGGTATGTAACTTGATGATAAACTATGATTATTGAACGATTGTTGATTCTAGGATATAGTACTATGAGTCTAGTTTCCAGAAAGGTAAAGTTTGTAATTTTTGGATGAGTTTTGAATAGTTTTTATGATTTTACAAAACCACTGGTCAAAGCTGATTCGGGGAGTTATATTCTGGTATGTCTTTCCGACACCATAACTCCCTAATGACAAAACCAAAGGGGTTGGTTCTAGTTCTGAAAATTAGTATTATTAGTTATGAAGACAACCCAATTAGTCTTGCACAATTTGGATTAATGAGTTGATTGCACCATTAAACAAGTGTTTGTTGTGTAATCTGCTGAACTGTTGGTACATATCTGTAATGGTTGAATTATTGTGAGTTTTGTATGCATGAGAAAAATATAATAAAAATTATTTAATAAACCTAGTTCATATTTTCTACTTTGGTAAATTTTGTAGAATTTATACTTAACATTTTCTTAGTAAATAAAATCATTTTTTGTACATGCTATTATCTGTCTCGTGAACTAAGTGATCATAAGTTAAGTTGTATGATGAATGTTTGGTTGATTTGCCATGATACGATCTGTGAACACATGTTAGGAATTTTTAGTACAGTTGACATTGATTATTATCACCAACGAGTCGTCGATTCAAGTTTGTGTTTGTGTATACATTATGTCTAATGTAATTGTTCGTGATAGTTGTCGTGCTATGCGTGGAAGTACCACGTTACCTAGGAAGGGTGAAAACCATCGTGGTGGGACATCACTTGCTGGATCACATGAGGATGGTGTTGGTAGTAGTGATGTCGATGGTCTACAAATGTATACTTGTGGGAGACACGTCATCTATCGTGCCTCGGGATACTTCTGGGAAGAACTTATTGTAAAGATTGGGGATAAGTATGTTTTTAGTTTTAACATTTTCATTATTTATGTTACAAATATACTTACTTGGTTATTTCAATATTATAGGCATTCGAGTCATGAGATTCATAGGAATATCATAAAAATACTAATCGAGCACTATGATGAACCTTGGGCTACATTCAGAATGGTACCAAAGAATGGGATCGCTCGTATGTTTGCTCATTTTCGGGTAATATATTAGTTAATTATTTTATATGTTCTTGGTTTGGTTTGGTTCGGTTTAAAAGTTATACGGTTTGGTTTTGGTTTACATATATCAAAAACCGTTACCAATGGTTTTGTTTACGGTGTGACGAAAAATCGCGAAAACCGGACCCCTACTTGGCTTTGAGGTTCCGCCTCACATTAACCCTTTACTAGTTATGATGCTAATATTTTAACAATTTTAGGTTCAAAAAGTTAGAGCCAAAATGGAAAAATAACTTGAAAATGAAAGGAAGTCAAGAAACGAGTTGGAAGAACGAGTGCAACAAATTGAACAAATGAAAAAAGAACTTAAGGAAAATGAAGAAAGGAGGTAAAAACAATTTGCTGAGTTTATGAGAAAGTTTGAGGTCGGTAGTAATTCGTAGTAGTTTCAAATATTTTGAATTTATAACATATTAATGAAGGTTTGGTATGTAAACTCGTTTTGAATTTATGTTATTGGGTTTGTTAAACTTATGAAATAGCCACATTTATCTATGTGTGACCAAAAGTATGATAATAGCCACACTTTATATTATAAAGCATTATGTGTGACAAACAATAAGACAATCGCCACACCACAAACTACAAAAGAGTGTTTGAGTGGCAACTTCACATTTTGAGCCACATTGACAATAACCTTCAGTGTCTATATGATATGATTAGCCACACAATACATCACTATGTGTGACGAAAAGTTTGACAGTAGCCACACTTTAAATTACGAAAAACATTATGTGTGACAAACGGTAAGACAATAGCTACACTATAATCTACAAATGAGTGTTTGAGTGGCAAGTAAACATTTTCAGCCACATTTAATATAACATTCAGTGTCTATATGATATAGTTAACCACACTATTATTAAATTCAAGTGGTCATTGCTTTGCTATAGCCACACGGTAAAGGTCACAATGCTCGCTTACCACAACCCTATTGGCCACATTGTTATAGCATTCATATGGCTGAAATATTAATTCATGTGGCTCTATACGTGCAATGGTCACACTTAGTAAATAGTCATGTGGCCATTTTCTACCGTTTAGCCACACTTATTTGAGAGGCTTCTTGATGGCCAGCAACTAATGTTGGTAACCTTTACCCACACTTATAACCACATAAGGCTACTAAAAACTGTGTGTGGCCATACCATACCTACGATGTCGCGACCTTTGGTGACAGATGACCTGAACTAGACGTGTGCGGCTAAAGGCCTATGGCCACACTTTTTTCGTGTGACCAAAGGTCATTTTCACGTAGTAGACAAAAGTTGTCAATACAATCATCTTACCGTTTAGGCCTGTGAATGTTAAAAGTATCACTGGGAAATTATACTGCTTAGTGGTCACTAATCATTATTCACGTTTCTCATGGGTAATGTTTCTTGAGACGAAGGATGAAACATTTGATAATTTGATGATCTTATTCAAAAAGCTTGAAATATTATACAACTTGCTAATACGAAGAATTAGAAGCGATAATGGTACCGAGTTCAGAAACAACCGTATGATTCAATACTGTAATGACCGGGGTATTCTTCATGAGTTTAGCGCTCCTTATATACCACAACAAAATGGTGTTGCTGAACGAAAGAATCGTACTTTGATTGAAACAGCTAGAGCGATATTGGTAGATTCGAAGCTACATGTGAGTTTCTGGTCTGAAGCTATTGCTTCAGCTTGTTACACTCTTAACCGTTTCCTGACTGTAAAGAGGTATGGTAGAACCTGTTTTGAGCTACTTAATAGACGTAAGCCTACCTTGAATTGGCTTGAGCCGTTTGGATCCCAATGCATTGTTCTGTATCCTGATGGTAAATTCGGTGCAAAGTCTGTGGAAGGTTTTCTTTGTGGGTTATGCTAGTCCTTTAAGAAGAGTATTTTTACCTACCATCAACCGTATTATGCAAGTAAAACATGGGGATTGTCAAAGAAATGCAACTCCAATTCAAAGAAAGGGTGATTCATGGATGTTTGACTATGATAGTTTGTGGAACTACTTCTCATTTTCTGAAGAAGAAATTTCTGATGAAATGGCCACATTGCTATTTCAACAATATTCTGGAGAAGTTTATCAAGATAACTAGGATAGAACCCGCGTGATACACGGGTAAATAAAAAATATATAATAAAAAAACACTTGTAGTACACAATGTAATAATAAACAAAAACGATAAATAAATGATAATATAAACAATTACAAACATTTTTATTAATATCATAAAATTACCAATAGCATACACGTAATAAACATTAGTGTTTGTAGTAGTTAACAAACGTTACAAAACTTTAAAGTTTTCTATTGACTTTCATGGAAACTATATATATATAGGCAATGTTGTACAAAGTTATATAGAAATTTAAATAGAACTCTTTAATTTCAAACTAAAAGAATAAAATTTGAGAAGTCTCATATCATAAATTGGATTTAAGCAAAGAACCAAAATGATATAATTAATTTATCGAAACCCATGTTTTTATCAACGAATCTCCAACGAATGTTTTAATTTTATGTTGCATTCGATAAATCGATACGCATGTTGATGAATATCGATTGAAACAAATGTACAAAGAAGAAATAAACAAACCTTGTAAATCCAATTTAGAAAACGAATGGAAAAGAAGACGGCGATCGTTAACTGAATATGTATAATCACATTTATTCTTTTTATTAGGGTATAATCATTATAGAATTAGGGTTGAGGATTACATAGAATTGTTAGTTTTAAGCCTGAAGGATGGAAATAGAATTGCTTTGACATAGTCTGGTTCTTTACATAGCCCGCTATATGTGAATTGAATTTTAATTTTAAAGAAAAGGGAAAAAAAGCCAAAATATTATGTGGCAATTTAAAGAGATTTGATGAAAAATATTTTAATAAAAAGGAAAAAATAAAAAAAAATCATGTGGCAATTTAAAGAGATTTAATGTAAATTATTTTAATAAAAATAAAAAATAAAAAAAATGCCAAAATGCCATATGGTAATTCAAAAATATTTGATAAAATGTATTTTAAATAAAATGAAAAATATAAAAATGTCAAAATGCCATGTGGCAATTTAAAGTGTTTTGATGAAAAGTAGGAAAAAATGGTTGTTGAAAATCCACTCTTTTATTAGATAGGTAGATGGTGAACCAGAAGTTCCAATCTTTAATGAAGTTCCGATTTTAAATGATGATGCTCATGTGGATGATACTCCGGCAACACCTTCTTTTGACGATGGTGGTGAAGATCATACTGATGTGATTGAGTCGTTGATTCAACCAACACCTGATTATGTTATTTTTGATCATGTTGCTACTGATTCTGTGCTTTCTAATGCGGTGCTTTCGGATGAAAATTTCACGAATCTTCCAAATAATGTGACAGTTCCTGATGAAGTTATGCATCAAAATTTATCATATCATCCGGAAGATAATATTATTAGAGATCTTATATCTGGTGTTCGTACTCGAAGTTAAATTGATCAAAGCCTGACTTGTTACTATTCTCAAGTTACTACTATTTAAATTTATCATTTCTCAAATTGAACCGAAGACATACAACAAGCGTTGACTGAGAAGAGTTGGGTCAATGCAATGCAATAAGAACTATTGCGATTTGAAAAGCTTGGGGTATGGAAGCTTGTTAATCTACCAGATAACAAACGATGCATTGATACCAAGTGGGTTTTCAAGTGCAAAATGGATGAAAATGGTATAATTGTCAGAAACAAAGCTCGATTAGTGGTTCTGGGCTACTATCAAAGAGAAGAAATTGATTTCAACGAAGTCTATGCTCTCTTTGTTAGACTTGAGGCAATTAGAATTTTCTAATCCTTTGCATCTTGGAAGGGATTCAAGGTCTACCTGTTGGATGTTAAGTCTGCTAGCCTGAACGGAAAACTGGGTGAAGAAGTCTTTGTAGGACAACCACCGGGGTTTGTCGATTCGTTTCCCAAGGACAAAGTGTACTTGCTCGACAAAGCTCTTTATGGTCTACATCAAGTCTCGAGAGCTTGGTATGACACTTTGTCTCAACATCTGTTAGACAATAACTTTGTTCGTGGCACCGTGGATTGCACACTCTTCACTAAGTAAGTGGATGGTCATCTTCCGATAGTCCAGGTCTATGTGGACGATATCATTTTTGGGTCAACGAATGATGTTCTGTTCAAAGATTTTGAGGAAGTTATGAAGTCGAAATTTGAAATGAGCGCTATGGGCGAGTTGATGTTTTTCTTAGGACTGCAAGTCGAACAAGAGTCTAATGGGATCTTTATTCACCAGACAAAATATGTCAATGATATTCTTGAAAAATTCAACATGGCTTACTCATAGCCGAGTAGCACGCCGATACCGGTTAATCATGAAATTGGTCATGATCCCACCGGGGAGAATGTCGATGAAACACTCTACCGTTCTATGATTGGTTCCCTCATGTATCTTACTACTTCTATGCCAGACATCATGTATCCGACTTGTCTTTGTGCGCGATATCAATCCAGTCTAAGGGTCTCTCACCTAACGTTGGTGAAGCGGATACTTCGGTATCTTAAGGGGAATCCAGGGGTCGGTCTTTGGTATCCTCAAGATGATGTGTTTGAGCTGAGAGCATATTCTAATTCTGACTATGGTAGCTGCAAGCTGAACGCCAAACCTACCACCGCCGGCTGTCAATTCTTTGGTAGTAGGCTGGTGACATGGCTGTGTAAGGAGCAGACGACTGCGTCGCTATCCACATGTGAAGCCGAATATGTAGCTGCTTCCAGCTGCTATTCCCAGGTTTTGTGGATACAACAATAAATGCATGACTATGGTTTGAATTTTCTTACTACTCCTATTTTTGATATACGGTATCACTTCATCCGTGACTGTTATGAGAAGAAGTTGATTATCGTTGATAAAATTCACACCGATGAGCAAAAAACTGATCTTTTTACTAAAGCTTTCGATAACAACAGATTTTTGTATTTGTTGGGGCTTAATAGTATAAAGTCTATGAGCGGTGGGAAAGTGTGTGATACCAAGGTTATAAATTCCGACCTTTGAGTAACCGTTCACCGATTCCAATTTTATTTGTAAATAGTTTCTTTAAATGGTTTTTGATTTTAGGGGGAGAAATAGGTTTAGGAAAAATACAAAAAGATTGTGATTTCAGTTTGTATATAGTAAAACAAAAAACATTCAAATATAACCTCTTGCTGAAAATTATGTCAGTTTCTCATATTCAAAGGACATATACTTGTGTATGTTTTGGTCCTGATATTTACTTGTAGATATTCGGGAGAGCCATTACCTGAGAATGGAAAGTAACTGGGGCGTTTGGTAAAAATTTAAAAAACATTGAAAATTGTGAAAAAAATACAAAAAAAAAAAAAATAGAAATAGCTCCTCAAAATGAGTTTTTGAAGCAGAAAAGGAAAATGATAGTACATTGATTGTCTTCTTCCAAATCCGGTAAATTGAAGAATAAAAGTCTATTGCTTAATGTTCGGTGTATGGATAGGCTTTTGAACAAACAAGTAAGGGAATAAGTGATATAAACATAACTTTCCATGTTGAAAGATGGGTTAGTATTTTAGCAAAAGTCTTGGTAATGAAGGCAGAAATGTAATAGCCTATCATACTCAAGCCTTATGTTTCAATAGACCGCAAAAATAAATTGTTAATAAAGTGTTTTAAGCGTCTAGTACATGGTCTACACTTAAATGGTGTATGGTTTTATGGCCTTCAATCCTGTATTGATGGGATGCATTAGGTTTCTAGAGCCATGAGGTCTTTATGCGGTTTTCATCTGGGTATTCGAAAGAATATTTCAAATCCTGCTCAAGCGAGCGAACCCTTAATAAGTCATTAAACTTGGTCACTATGTACAAAAGTACAAATTTTCACTACTGACTTGATCAAAAATGTTAGCCATACATTTTTTCCTCCCTTGTGCGCGTCTTAATACCAGTAAGAAACGGACCCCGGGGGAATACGATGTATGTAAGGCGACAGATGAAATCGTGCATACTCATCCTTGGCAAAGGAAACTTGGTGTGTTTCTTGATAAAGAGGGTATGCCTTGTTGTGGAAAGCCATTGCTATGATTGCCAAAAGTTAAAATTGTTAAAAAAATTTTTTTTTAATCTGTTGGTTCTAAGGTTTAAGTCAAATTGGGGTGACATGGTAAAACTCAAAATAAGCCTGAATCAAGATTAGAAAATAATCATGTTCTGATATTATGTGCTTAATTGAACCTTAATCATATCACTGATGTCTCTGAATATTTTGTTACAAAAGTTTAAGTGGACAACAATATCCATAACCGACTTAACATCAGACATAATAAAACTGAAAAGCGTGATGGAAGAACGGATTGATCAATATGATTCCTTGCTCAACTCACAAAAATATGTGTTTCATTTTGTTTTGTCATTTTGATATATTTAGTCTTGATTACATCTTTTCTATTTTTTAAATAAAAAATATTTTACTTTTCTGAGTTATTTTCAACTTTGGTGAAAGGTAATTCGGGTCTGGATATCCAAGAATCGGAATCGAGAGTTTGTTTTCTTACAAAATTATTCAAAAATGGGATTTAAATGCTACATAGAATTGATCGAGGTCATTAACTTGGACTTGGTTATATTCTAATAAAAAATTTTCAATTAGTTTCAAAGCCTAGAGCTCGTGTTTACTTCTGGATTAAACACATAAATTCATTTTGTAAGATTATTCAAGGTCATTAATTTGGACTTGATCTGAATCATATGTGTGAAAATTGTTTGATTTAAATGGTGTTTAAAAATGCAAAAAGTCAAAATGAGAGACTTATACGGACGTATAAGTCAAGTTTGTGTTACGGACATATAAGTGTGAGCATAAAAGGATGTTATACGGGTTAGTCTCTTTATTCTTAAAAGCGCATATCTTTCTTGAGACTTACATGCTGGTTCATTGTTCAAATCTTTGGTCTGTACCTCTGTGTTTTAGTTTGCTTATTGTGATTGTAGTTGATTCGCACACTAGAAGTATCATTCAAGGTACAATTTCATGCTGCTTTGAAAGATCTGTGAAGGGTTTATCACAATGAACAGTAACTTTTGAGTTTTGATTTTAATTGGACTTAAATCATTTTTAATCCATAGGGGTCTGGTTTGTTTGTGATTGTCAATGTGTTTCCGAACCTATTTGTCCAAAAATTAATGTTTATTATTGTCAGAATTGATCAATTGTGTTTGACCTAGGTTTATCTGATAAGCGTATAATCTTGATGAACTTTTACGGCGCATAAGATTTTCAACCTATACGGCGAATAATATCAACAAACTTATCCGTTTGTATTCTTATACGTGAATAGAACCGCCGAAACTAAAATTTAATATTAATAGAATGTTCTAGTGGGGTTACTGTTCTCACATTTTCCGAGGTCTACCGACAATAAGGTGGTTCGGTATTAATATGTCAATCTAGTTTTATTGAGTACTTATTAACAGCTGCGTATTACCTTTGTTCGTATTTGAGTTTTCTCCAGATCTGCATAGTATTTTTGATCATATCTGAGTTCTTTCCGGGTTGTAGCTATCAAGGTAAGATTACTTATTTTAATAGTGTATGTGCCTTAAAGTCTGAAACTGAGTGTATAAACAATTTAATAATGTCATTTTGTATTCAATACTGTGTGTGGTGACTGTGTTCGTTTACGTATTGCAGATGAAGATTGCCGAGGAAGATGATTTAGAAGATGATAAAGTGTTGATTTGGTCATGGATTTGCAAGGAAAGGACGAAAAGAAGATCACAAGATTTCGGGGTAAGTCTAATATCCGCTAGATGGTGGATTATCTCCTATAATATCACTTGTCTAATGCTAGGTCTAGTGGGCATAATGTGTCATTTTGTAATTTGTAAAGGGCTAAACTGTCATTAGATGAAACTTTGTAAAGTGAAACGTATAAGTAAGAGGATGTATTACCTTATACGCCCGTATAAGCTTATCCGGAGCCTGATATTATACGTTGTCACTAATCATCTATATGTAGGACTTCTCATGTTATATTTATATTAGTTGGAACAGTTGTAATTCAGTTTGTATTTTCTAGTCATATCAATATACTGAGTATTAAGAGTGCTAGTGTTGTGATAACTTTATGATATATTTCCATTATATCATATCGTATAGTAAATATATTCTTTCGGTCCTATTCATTACGATTCTACGTACATGATGTTTAGCATGACCAGGATCACGTTCCTACATGATTTCTGCTTTATTTTTTATTTCTGAGCTAAAGAGTAAAATTTGAAAAAGAAAATACCAAAAAGATTTTCCCATGTTTTTATTTAATCCAATTATTTAATTCTTTTAAGTTAAACGTTTTTAAGTTTATTCTTTTAACTTATGTGTTTTACAAATGAAACACGTTAAGGTATTGGTTTTACTCCGAGTGGTAAACTATCTTAAGGTAAAGTTCACCGGGACATAGTTTTTGATGCATTATTTAATTCTTGGAAATTGAAAATGAAAATTTTCCATTTTTAATAGGTTATTTAATACCCATTCGTTACAATGAGTTTAACGAATGGAACCCATTCGCTATCATTATTGATAACGAATGAAGGTCATTCGTATTTTAATAGATTAACGAATGTACTTATTCGTTAAAACTATTCGCTTCCGCTATACCTAATACCATATGACCTCATTCGTCTTTGATAAATATAACGAATGAAGAACGAATCCTTGGCTATTTGTTATTATTCTTTAACTTAATGGTTATTCGTTAACTGTGGGTAACGAATGATGACAACGGATGAGAGGCCATTCGTTAATTTCAAGTTAACGAATAAGCTCATTCGCATGTCTCGGGATGTGTGCAGATCTGAAATATATATTCAACAGTTGAAAACGAATCGACTCATTCGTTCATACTCTTTATCCCCTTCCTTAACCAACCTCTTGCAAAATTTTCCAGAAAATCCTACCATCATTAAATCGATTTTTGTTGATTGATTAAGACTTATAAGGTATTGACGAGCATACCGCAATGATTTTCGTCAAAAATCATTGTGGTTTGATGGGTTACTTAGATGATTAATTAACCGGGTTAATATATTAATCAATGAACACATTAAACATGCTTGAATGATTTATTTATTGATTGGGGTTAATCGGCGATGTTATTACAAGTCCCTTGATACATCGTTTGTATTGATTCATCGTTGTTAATGGGTTTAATTGATTATCAGTGTGCATGTTGACCGATAATGTTCAATTAATTTTGACTTTAATGTTTTTGGTCAAAGTTGGATAATTATTGGGCAACTCGTTATGGACATGGAATATATGTTCATTCGTGTCTACAGTTGACGAATGCACACATTCGTTATACCTGCATAACGAATAAGAATCATTCGTGTGATTTTGTAACGAATGAACTTCATTCGTTCTATGAAATCTACATGGACTCTTTCGTTTAGCATACACTCATTCATTGTTTTGAGAATAACAAATCAGTCCATTCGATATAACGAATGATACCATTCATCATAACGAATGAGACAATGTATGAGATAGCGAATGAGACTTATAACTTTTAAACAAAATCCCATTTTCACTAAGTATAAATTGAAAATTGATTTTAATTATCTTTATGTTCGGTCCTACTATGCAGCAATCGCAGATGAAGTTATACCCGATGCTCCGACACAGCTTGTTCAAGAGGATCCTATTGTACAAGTTGCTGAACCTCAAGCTGCTGAAGTTGAAGCATCACAACAACAACTAGCACTGGCTCATCCTGGTCTTGCTTTTGATAAGAAGCACAACATATGTGAGTTCCTACAAGATAATTTTGCTGATCAAGCGATGTTTGGAGACGTCATATCATTTTTACGACGTTCCCGAATTAATTATGCTACATCCTCTAATGTCCTGGTATTAGCGTGATACGTCCGTTCTGGGATGCTGCTCGATATGTAGAGGCCGAGAACCACATTGTTGCTGAGGTGAAGAAGAAGACTATCGCTATTACTCCTGGGGTGATACGTCGGATGCTCAGATTTGCTAATAACATAGATAATTCGTGTGAGTTTGATCGAACGTTGATTCACAGATTGTTTTAGCATTTATTTTATACGGGTGACCTGAACCGTTCCCAGTACAACACGGCCTACTTATGCGATCAGTACAAGTACTTGGTGCATGTTCTTCTTCACTACCTTAGGGGACGTAAAGGTGGTTTTGACGAATGCAGAATCATGCTACAGTCAACATTCCTCGCTCTAATATTGAACAAACTGTTCAATTTTTCTAAGCTAATATTCTATCATCTGAAGGAGAACTGTCTGGTTAAGCATCGTAAGAACAAGTTTCTTATGTATCCACGCTTCATCAAGTTGATTATTCAAGACTTGAATCATGATCTCGAGATCGATCAGAATTTGATGGACGATGTGTTAGTCTTATAGCACATGACGGTTAACATGATGAAGCGAATGAAGACATACCGTAAGAAGACGATTGAGGATCGTTTGAGGGCGAAACGTTTGATTGGTCATCTAGCAAATCCAGATTATGTATATCCTTCTAATGACCGTTGGATCCACTTTGATTCGGATCACTAACGAGAAGAGGGACCATGTGGGAGCGTTGGTGGTAATTATGGTGATGGTGGAGACGACGGAAATGAGGGAGATCGTAGACGGGTGAGGTGGAGGCAGCTAGCTCTACAACTGCGTAACATAAACGTAAGGGTAAAGCGGTGATGAAATAACAACCGCCAAAAAGCCATGCTACAAGAGGAGATGGTGTGGATATAGGTCCACAGATACCAAGGTCGTCAGCTCAACAAATGCCGGTGGTATCGCCTACTGTTAGCACCATGGTCAATACTCTCAGGACGATGGCATTGACTGACCTGAGATTTGCTTCAATCACACAGTCATTGATATCTTTGATACCAAAATCTCTTGTTACATTATTGGTGACCTTTCTAGCTACAACAACGACGCAGATACAGCCTCCGGCCTTATCATTTATGAGATTTACCCGTCCATAAGGTCCGGTGCAGCTGATGAGATCGTGATGAGCTCTGCTAATGCTGATGAGATCGAGGAGGGTGAGTTTGTGAACTTTGCCATGTATCTTGATCAAATTTCTTTATTATTGGGTTTGAATGATGAAGAGTTGGATGCTTTGGAAGCAGATGAGGACATGGAGGTATTTATTGATGAGGGAGTCCAGTTTGATGCGGGTATTCCACATGGGAATACATCGTTTATTTATGAGGACGAGGACATTAAAATTGACAGCATGGGAATATCCTGATCTTTATACACGTTCGAATGTTGATCAGGGTGTTCCATTCTTCACTGATGGTAATGTTAAAGTTGTCGAAGAACATTTGGAAAAGACAACAAAGAAGAAGTGTAAAGAATCAGAAAGGGGATTGAGGTCAATGGATCCTGATGCTGATGGATGGTTTGGGACTCACAACAAATCCCAAAAATCTAAGATTATTGAATCCTATCATTATGTGGACAAAGAGCACCAGATGGAGGTCAGTGCACGTTCAAAGGCAAACAAGAAGACTACATTCAAGGCTGTGACAACCGTCAAAGGTGATATCGTTTCTTGGTTATATGATTCAGATCTGAGGGTGTGCATAATTATGTGGGAGAACGGCGTGCAGTGTTTTCAATATATTACTGATGTTCTCTCGCTGCCAAGGTGGGACGTGCGGACTCTCCCAGTCAGTCATTCATCAACCATGGTAGAAATCAACTAGCAAGATGGTTTCACTAACATCGCTCTTTGAGGTCAACCACGAGTTTAAGTTTTTCAAACCGCAGGTGCCAACCAGGAAATACATCTGTTAGATTGATCCACGAACTGTTTAGAGAAAGCTCGAACTGAAGATTAAGCCACCAAAAACAATGAATCGAGTTCCTGTAAAGATGTTTCCGCAAAGTCTTTACAAGTCATTCAACAGGTGGTATTACGACAATCGAGCGGGCGAAGAGGTGATCATTGTTGGAACAGGTTTGAAGACGGAGTTCGTTCGTGTCATCGATCCAATGTGGCTCGTTAACTTTTTTGAGATCGACAACGAGGTACTGTTCAAGAACGAGATTCTTTTTGCTAACATTGAAGATTATGACCGCGCTATTCAATTACAATGTGTTGTTCGTGTTTGTCACGCCTTTGGAGTTCATAGCTGTGCTAACTGGAAGTCGAAGTGGTTTACGTAAAGTAAACACAAAGAGCACGAGACAAGGGTGTAACAACTCGAATTTAAACTTTTATTTTATTAACCATTACCCGGCCCGTTTTATGTTTGGAAAATTTTATCAATAAAATTATCACGTTTATCGAGTTGTTTAATTATTTTAATACTACTGTATAATTATTTATATACTTTATGTAAAATAACTTTCAAATATATGCATTTTAACTCCTAAACCAAACTTTAACCCGTTAATGTACCCATTTCCAAACTACGGGGACTAAATAGCAAATATGTAAAAATATTATTATAATCTTGTATCCAAACCCTTCAACGCATTACCCATAACCGTAGCTAAGTGACCCTTAAACCTAGGTTGCTTGTACCTTAATTCTCGTTCAATTTATGAAATTGATTTTTGCATTTGATCCCATACTTGACCTCACCGACACTTTCAATTAGGAATTTGCGATCTTCTTGATGCGAATTGATATAAATTGTTAACCGGCTTTAACTTAAAATTCCTTAATAACTTTAGAAGCAATAAAAACACAATTTATCACGTCTGCACAACCTCATAACCTTTGCCATAAATAACCCCATAACCAATTACGTCTTCATTTTTGTTTGTATCGCAATCTGGAAACAGTCTGGTCGTCGTTATTCATCCGTGGTTCATCATCAATTTGTTATCCAAATAGGTAATATAGATATGCAACATGCTCGTTTTTAATAGCTGATCAATAACCCTAATATCAACTGAACCAACATAACATATTTTGGCAGATTGTAGAATAAGGGTTCTTATATCAAAATTGGGGATTTTCAGTTTATGTATTAAACTTTTTGGTCTCAATCTTTAAACAAATAACACACCAACGCGGCTGTTCTGGGCGTCTATGTTATGGTGTGGTGCCGGCCAAGGGCGCAGGTTCAAGCCTTGGCCAGCCCACTTTTGTCTTTTTTTTTTGATTTATTGTTCTATTAATTAAACTATAATTAATAATAAACATAAATTAATAATATCTTTATGTAACCGACACCTTGTATTGACATTTTCGGGATATTTACTCATCTTTGTATTTTTAACCATTATATATGTATGTATATGTTTATATAAATCTTTATAATATATGTGTATATATATATATATACCTTTTTGTTATTAAATAAATGGAATAATAAATATAAAAAGATACGTTAACTATAGTTTTTACGTAAACCGATTTTCGCTAAAGGTTCGAAATACTTATTCATTTAAAATATTACATACTACATTTATATATGTATCTAATATATTTATTTAAACGTTAATATTACATATTATAATTAATTACTTAAAGATTTATCTATTTAAACGTTTATATATTAGTATTTTATTTTTCCGAATAATTATAAGTATATCTCAATTTTATATTTAATCAGAATATTTATTTTATTTATTTATTTAATTATATATTTACCAAAATATTATTTATAGGATACTTGATATTAAATCTATTTAAATTGTTTAATTATTTATTCTATCAAGTAAGAAATTAATGGTATTTTGTAATTAATAAAAGTAATAATTCCTTCAACCAAATGCTAACAATGATATTGGTCTGCAATAATAATCACTCAAGAAATCAATCATTCAAATCCATAATATTATAATCCCAATCATAACTCAAATAACATCGAAATCTTAATTCATTAAATCGTGCTATATCTTTTATAATAAATTCATATTACTATTATTTAGCTAGGAATCCTTGACGGAATATCCCGAAGGATTTATCCTTTTCACATCATCATCATTGTAATTTCATTCCTCTAATCAGGTGAGTAATCACTCCCCTTTTTACTTTTTAAATCTTTTGCGGACATACGCGTATTTATAGTATTTATCTAGTATTCAAAACCGCAGATGTTTAATCCTTGTGTGTATATCAGTTTATGCTTAACTTGCGATTTGCTTACTTTCTTTCTTTGAATACATTTCGGAGAGGTCCAACATATTCTCAAACTAGTATGATCATACGCCCTTCGTGTTAGTCATCGTCCAGTTCATCTGACATCGAGCTTACCGACAACATATTTACTTTCTCATTTGGTTAAATTGCTTATCTCACATGTCAGTTTGCGTTTTTCTTTATTTATTATATATTATTATTGTTGTGTCTTAAAATGGTGTTTTACTCACTCAACATGTGTTGTTGATAAACATTTCTATTTTGTACGCATATGCATGTTATTATTTGAACTAGTTGCAAGATTTTGTGAAGAATTGTGTTAGAAGAGATTTAATTAAGATTTTAATTTGTATTTATTGTTTGTTTAATGAATTGTATTTTGTATTTGATTATTTGAATATTTAATTGATATTGTCACCATTATTATTGCATGATAGTACCTTGACAGGTGTGAGAAATCAGCCCACGCCCCGTCATTTCCGCCTTAGGTTCGGGTGTGACAGAGGGGGAGTTTGTTAGTGTACGGTTTTGGTCATCTCGAGTCTTTGTAACTTATTTAATTTATATTTATATTAATATAAGGGCATTTTGGTAATTACCAGTCTCATTTGTTAAGTTATGTATGCTCATTCGTTAAGTATTTTAACGAATGAGGCTTTAAGTTATTGTCCGTGTCCATTCGTTAAATATGTTTAACGAATGGACCTTGATTGTTACTATTCTGTATCCGTTCGTCATGGAATGTTGAAGAATGGAGTATAGCGAATGAGTCATTTGCTATACTTGTTATATTACTTATTGTAATGAAGACAAATGAGGCCATTCGTTACAGGATGTGTAACGAATGGCATTCGTTTTTTATATATAGACTGTTATAGTCTGAGTAATTTAACAAGTTTTTAAGCATTATTCTGTTAAGCCATTACTCTCCCCAAATTGCTTCTCAACACTTTGTTCACGTTAATCTATTACCTATCTCACCTACACGTATCACATAACTAGATCCAATAGTCAATCGATATGAATTGATTAATCGTATTGAATCTCAAGCTATTAAGCATTCTCATATAGTTTTAGTTGATTATCTGTACAACCAATGGTACTTCATACGTGTTAATTAGGTCACATGTCACAGGATATTAATGCGGTTAATTTGGACCTGTACGAGCAAAAAAAATGAAGGCCCGGGATGATTTGTGATAGTGTGTGATCAAAACTGGAGAATCTAGGTAAAATTTCGTTTAACATATCATTTTATGTAAAAAGAGTATCATATGCTGAGCATAAGAGGTGTGTAGATCAGGAGTTTTTAAAGTATGGTTTGCTGAATTAGAGTATCATATATTAACGTTGGAGTACCATTTGCTGAGCCAAAGAGTACCATATTGTGACATTTGTCAATTTTTCGTATTTGTGTTCGTATTTGTATTCGTTAAACCGACCCGTTTAGCCGTTTCAATGTATTTGTTTTTATGAGATTTATCAAGTGATATCAAGTTCAATAATTTAAAGTTCGTATCAATTTACTTTCCATTCGTATTGTTCAATTAACGAATCTCCGAGCCATAAAAGTTATTAAAATAATCAAGTTTCAAGCTATTCGGATGTAAACCGTAAAGAATTTATGGATATTAAAGTATATAAAGTTTTTATCTAAGTTATATATAGTTATAAAGTTCGAGGTGCAAAAGGTAATTAAAGTTTAAACAACAATTTATAAACGCATTCAAAGTTGAAGGTTCAAAAGATAAATTAAAGTTCAAAAACAAAATATAAATACTTTAATAGTTGAAGGACTATAAGAGTAAATTGTAATTAAATTATAATAAAAAAATAATAAAGCAAACCCAGCCCTCTTCCCCGTCCCCCCCCACTTCGTTTTTCCGGCGATGCAAGTCCGGCGACGGCGAGACCTCCAGCGACCTCTAAAATACTTGTTTAACCTCCTTTTTAATCCGTTAATCCCACCAAACGACATCTCCACATCTCCTAAACATTATTATCTAGTTTATTTTACCATTTATCACCTAATTAACACCCATTAATCACCCACTCGCCGGATTATAATAAAGATCTTATTAACTCGAATTAAACACGAATTAATCGAATTGGCATTATAAATAGGACCCTAATCCTTGTACCAAGGTTTCGCAAGCCTTAAAATACACAAACAAACTGTAACGACCTCCAACTCGTTCATCCACATCCGATTCCGGCCAACCCGTCGTCCACCCATTTTCCTACACCATATAAGGTAATTGTTACATAGATTTGATTCGTTTAACCTGACAATCAAAACCCTTAACTCTAAATTAACAAACATAAAACAGTTTAGAATGATTGAACATCTAGGGTTTTGTGACGAAGAAGATGAAAAGGATAATCTATTTTTAAATTACTGTTTCCATCCTTTAACAATAGAAAGTGTTTGTTCCAGTGGTTGTGTATGTGTTGTGGGGTCATAGAGACCCGAGTTCGAACCCTGGTCACAGCAGACCCATTTATTTATTTTTAAAACCATTTTTATTAATTATAATAAATCAAATATATGTTTATAAATTTTATAAAATAACTAAAATCATTTTTATAGTAAAATAAAAAGTGTTTTAGTTTTCTTTAGCATTTTGATCCAAGAATCCAACTTTTACAAAACCCGAACCCTTTATTAAAACTCCTAAAATATATATAAATATGTATATATAAAATCGCTAATAGAAACTAAACCGTCAAATGTTATACTAAATTATACCTATAATGCTAAAACCCCGTAAACATTATATACAAATCTAATTGTGAACTCATACATAATATTATAATAACAGACCGCTAAATCCGTTAAACTTAAACGTTATTATATGTTAAAATGTGTAAAAGTATATATAAAATAATAATTATATGAACTTTAAAACCGATATGTTATTTTCCATTAAATTAATTAGTGTTCTTATTTTCTTAACTCGTGAGATTCGATCGTTCGGTTTTATATAACGCGCCTCTCGTTTCGTTTCCAAGTTGTCCCTCCAATTTCAAATGTGAGTTTCTCACAACCCCCTTTTTACTCTTTTATTGTTTTGGGGGTAGCCAGGCCCGGCCCATGGGCAGGGCAGGTAGGGCTCAGGCCCCAGGCCCACAATTTTTATAGCGCTCATCAGTTTTTAAATGTCTTTTATATATATAAGTATTTTAGGCCCAGTTACATTAAAAGAAAGCCAAGTAACAAAAATAACCAGGGTTTAGAACTTGGAAGTTTAAACGTACGTAGCGTAACTTGAAAGTTGCAACTTCTAAAACAGGCGACCATCTGACTTCCGACGAACTTGAGATTTTTTCCGGCCAACGGTTATCGAAGTCTGCTATTACAGGTTTTTTAACTTATTTTAATTTTCTATTTAAAAAATAGCATATTACATTGATACATTCTTAAATAAAAAAAAAGTGAAATCCATGTAAAAAAAAGTGTCGTCTCAATTCTTAGTTTCTTTGTTTCTGTATATGTTGCAAGTGTGCAACTTGCAAATATAATAATATTGTAGATCAATAAGTCAATAAATTGCAAATAAATGAGAAATTGAGAATGTTTGATCAATTTAGGGAATTAGGTTCACTGGTTTAGGGAGTCGAGAGTCTGGGTGTATGTATGTACATGTACTTATCAGTTTTTGTAGAGACCATAGATTACAAAGATTTAATTGAGGGCTTTGCTTCCAAAAATGCCAAAAGAGCATTACTATTCGTTTAAGTACTTTTGTTAGTTCATTTGCAATAAAAAAACATTAGTTTTGTATTTTAGGGCCTTTTGTTTTTCATGTCCCAGACCTTGATTTTTTTTTTGTATTCTCGGAGACGGCCCTGGGGGTAGCATATGTATCTTACAAAAACCCAATTGTTTATTATTTTGCTTGCAAACTACAATTCATACATGGACTTGTGTGCTTACTTGTTACTTGCTCAATATTACTTGCTCATGGATTACTTCAATATAGTATGATCATACGCCCCCCTTTGCACTCAAGACCTTGTTGTTATGAGTGTAAAAGGGCCTCATTAACCGAGTACATTGGTGCAAAATCCCAATTGGAAAGGACCTTATTTGCTTTCAGGAGTTTCTCACAACCCCCTTTTTACCTTTTTATTGTTTTGGGGGTAGCATATGTATCCTACAAAAACCCAATTGTTTATTATTTTGCTTACAAACTACAATTCATACATGGACTTGTGTGCTTACTTTTTACTTGCTCAATATTACTTGCTCATGGATTACTTCAATATAGTATGATCATACACCCCCCTTTGCACTCAAGACCTTGTTGTTATGAGTGGAAAAGGGCCTCATTAACCGAGTACATTGGTGCACGATCCCAACTGGAAAGGACCTTATTTGCTTTCACGAGTTTCATGGAATTGTATGGTTTTATGTATTATATAAAAACTGTGGGAACTCACCAACTATTAAGTTAGTTGACATTATTTTATACATATATTACAGGTACGCTTATTAGAGGATGAAACAAGAGAAGACACTAGAAATAGGATTATCAATAATAAATTGTTTGACTTGTTTATTTCCTTGTAATTTTTCTTATTTGCAAAAGTACTTGTTATTTGAATCATCAATGAATTAATGATATTATTGCCACATAATAGTGTCACATGTGTTTTGGGCAATCTGTACGTCACACCCGAGCGTATTCCGCTAAAGCCGGGGTGTTACACATATGTCAGACCAAAATAAACTACGTGATTCGCAATTTAAAACCCTTATATAAGGATAAAGTTAGGGTTTGAGAAAAAACACATCTCTGGACGTTAGAGACCATTCTTGGAGTGCAAAACAACTATTTCATCAAATCAACTTCGGATTCCATAAAGATTGAAGATTCCATCAATAACATGAGTAGCTAATCTCCTCGATTCATACCCAGGATGTAGAGTATTGTATCTTTACAGCTTTTCACTTGTTTTTAAAATGAACTATTTGTAATTATTGATTTTCAATCTATTGTTGGGATGAGAAAAGACTTAAGGAAGATTATTATTGTCTTTTATAACCCATACAATGGGACGAATTATGTGGATCATCCGACGATAAAGATAATTATGGGTCGACACATAATTATCTAAGTCCTCGCATGAAAATCATAAGTACGTACGATTGTGTGTCACAACTTAGAACCGAGGGTATTTTGGACAACAGTGTAAATGTGGTATGATAAGGTCATGGTGGATACGCCGTTGGTACATCCTATATATAGGTGACCTTCCCATATTCTCGTTTGTAACGTTTTTCGGGTAAACAAAGTTCTAGGTTATGTTACCTTTTTACTAAAAAAAACTATTATTTTATTTAACGACTTTTGATGTAGTTTTTCTTTAATTTCGGGACGAAATTCCTAAAAGTAGGGAATCCTGTAACATTCGGGTTTTTTTTCCCGAACCCGAAAACCTGAATCGTTTAAGTTTTGATTTGATTCTAAATGTATTTTTTTTAATCAACGAAGCGTTGGATGTTGCTATTTAATCATGGTTTATGTTACAACAATTGTATTTGTTAAACAAATTAGTATTTATCACGTAAAAAAAGGAATATGAAATGTTTTTATTTAAGCTTAAACGTTTATTCAATGTTTTTTTTTAATAAAATCCCAAGTGTATTTTGCCTAAAGTCTAGGGGCCAAAATGAAAATATGAAACTAATTTGGTATCTTCAACACTCCTCCGTCATTTCCTTTTAATACGGCACAAAATCCAGCGGCATATTTCGAAGATATTATACGCGTAAGTATTCCTATAATACGAGACGACCCATTTCGTATTCGACACACCGCTGTCTTCCCTCCACTCTAACTCAACCCCTACTATGTTTAATTTCATGCACCGGAGCTCCGGCCAAGTTATGTAGATCTTCGAATCGAGCATCCTTAAAAGCAAGTTTTATACCAGTCGAATCTTTTATACCGGTAACCGTGATACGCGATATTTGGTTTTGAAATTTATGCTATTAAAGGGTTACATGAGGGTGGGTTCGGCAACTGAAATCTTGAACAAGATGAAGTTATTATTATTATTATTATTATTATTAATCCACTATGTCTACATACATGATTAAACTCATTACTTTTCTGCCATCCCCTTTATCAAATTTTGAATATGCTTAAATAAAGAAAATGATAACTTTTGGCCAATCAATTTTTGGTGGTCACAATTCACAAATTTCGTTACTGTTGACATTCGTTTTCATATAAAAATATAGATTGACTTAATTGTTATTTTCAATAAGTTAAATATTAATTTTGAAGGTGAGCATATGCTCTGTATAAAAGTTTTAAAAATGTCACCATAACTTACAAATTAAAATACTAGATTAATAAAATTTCTAACGAACTTTATATTTACAAAAAGTATTGATACAAGTATTTTATTAAATATTACTAGCAACAAAAGTTGATACACAATAATCGTTACTTGAAAGTACTTTTAAAAGAAACCGGCTATAAATATTATTATTATTACTTTTCTTTAGAAAACAATATAAATCTTTCTCGAACAAAAGAAAGTTAGATTCTAATTCGTGATGATAATTATAGGTTCCGCATCTTTACTTTTGTATAAGGATTATATTTCGGTTAGTGTTTACTTGACAAATTAAGGATCTCGCGTCAAACTGTACCAAATGTGGTCATTCGCTTTTCTTGATTTAAACTCGCCCAATGTCAAAGGTGAGTAATCACACTCCCCTTTTTACTATTTTAAATTTTGGGGGCTTTATGCGTACACAACTTTATTATTTATTTATTTATTATACAAGTATATACTCAAACACAATCCCACTATTTGCGTAGTTGTGATATTGATCGATTAGTTGCTAATTGCTAAATGTCTATGTGTTTACAGTTTTTATGGTTGGTTGGTACCTCATCCTCATCCTCATAGTATGATCATACGCCGTCCGAGTAAACATGTCCGAATCTAGTGGCATGTTGAAAAGACATTTTTAATTATGTTATGCTAGTTGATGTAATGCACATTATCGCAAGGAATTGTCATTTTTATTATCATATATATCTCAAATTGTGATTACTTGCTCAACATTATTGTTGACAAAATATATATATTTTTACGCATATCCCAGGCAGCTATTTGGGATGATTGAAGGTGCAAGACTTAGTTGGACCTTAGGTTTTATTTAAAATAAAATACAATTTATTTGTTTTAGTTTGATGTAATGGTTTTGGATGATTTCTTGTGTGCAATAATTTGAATAAATAAATTAGATATTGACACTTTATATTTATTTTAGTGTCTTTGAGCTATGATACAAATTATGTCGCGCTCCGGCATGTTCCGCCGTAGGTTGGGGTGTGACAGGAACTTTTGTAATACGTTTGAATATGTTTAGTATCAATTATTAGGGTTTCTAGAAGGAATGTCAGGTGTCAGGGCAGCCCTATAAAAGAGAACTTTAGGGCACGCCTATGACAGAGACGAGACAACGAGAATATAGTGATCTGACGGTTGTCTTAATCCTGTACGAAAAGCTGCCATAAATCCATGCATTCCACCTAGAAACCCTAACTGATTTTTTTTGCATCTTTCACAATACTAAATGGAAATCTTTTGAGTTTCTTCGTGTGTGTTATTTTTATGTCCGTTGAGCAATGCTAGGAGTATTGTTTCCGCCTTTAATATTCTTTTGTTCTTTTCTCAAAAACAGTATGTCGTAACCTTCTTGTCGACACACTTGTGTGGGTTACGATAGTGTGTAAGTGAGCGATTAAGTGAGATATTCGGGATCGACAAGTGCTATCAGAGCTTGTTTTGCTAATTTTGTGAAGGACTATTACTGAATATTCTTGATTTTGAAGATAAATAATGACGTCAGCTGACAACTGTTACATTGGGTTGTGACGTCAGCTGCCCTGTTTTTCATTTTTCTCAGATCTACAATATTTTTTAGTTTTATAAGTCTTCTCTACTCAAATCTATATTAAAGTTCTGATCTTTTTTACAGATCTTGCTATTGTGCATCCAGATCTATCAGATATAAGGATTTAGTCCACAGATCTGATTGTTTTTCAAATTTGCTAAGTTTTTATTTAAGTTTATTAAGTTTTTCATTTCAAAAGTATTCCAAAAAACCAAAAATATGTATGGATCAATGGATGAGCAAGAGGTTTCTACTAACAAGATTCCAAGGCTGTTTGGACAGGATAACTATATCAAGTGGAAAGTGTTATTTGAAGCTGTAGTTTGCTACAATGACGTGAAGATGTGGAACTCCATAAAAAACGGACCACATGTTCCTGATGGGATTAACAGTAATCAAACTGTAGATCGACAAATGAAAAAGAAAGATGACAGAGCATTGTCCATGTTGAAATTAGGTCTATCATGGGATATCCTAACAAGTTTGGCTCATCACACGACAGGAAAAACAATGTTTGATGTTGTAGTAGAAATGTTTTAAGGCAACACCGAGCTGAAGGATATCAAGAAGAATCAATTGAAGCAACAACTGGACCGTTTCAAGTTCAGGGAAGGTGAAAGACTGAGGTCTGTGTTGCAGAGGTTCGTGGCCATTGTAAATGAAATTAGAATAACTGATCTAGCTATCACTGATTTCGATTTGAACAAGAAGCTATTATCATCTCTATCGGGTGAATGATACACGGCGAGCAAGTTTATCAAACAGAAACCTGATTTCTCTTCTTTGAAGCTATATGATGTTATCTGCTTTTTTACAAGAAGCAAAGCATGACATGATAGAAAACAACATGATCAAAGAAGACATACCAAGTTTTCAAGTGTCTAATTCCCTCATTGCACCCATGGAAAATTTGTCTACAAAGAATAATCAGCAGATTCCTATAATAGAAGAGCCAAGTGAATGTGGTGATTAGACACCAAGGGGGTTTGTTGCTGGCAATTCAAACAATCAAGGTGGACAATCAAGATTTAATGTCCAATTGATTGATGACAATGATACATCCTCTATGGCCAGTGGGCATGCTCCTTATGGTGGTGGCAATGTTAATCAAAGAAATGAGTATCAAGCTCTATTTTCAATATTTACTGAATCCTACAATGCTTTTGTGACTAAGAATCTGATTCATACTAGTGTGGTTCAAGAGGATCTTGAACAAATTGATGCTCATGACTTGAAGACATGGATCTAAAATGGCAGGCTGCTATGATAGCCTTGAGAAGCAAGAGGTTGTTCAATAGAACTAGAAGCTCATTTGTCTCTTGTCCAAATGACAGAATATGATTTGACAAATCAAAAGCAATCTGCTATAACTGTCAACATCCAGGACACTTTGCAAGGGAATGCAATCAACCTAGACAGTTCCAAAACAATCATCCAAGAAATCAGTTTCAATATCAGAATCAGAATCAGGGTTAGGAGAGGCAATTCAACAAAAACTACAACAACCAACAACAACGAACCTTTCAAAGAAACCAACAAAACCCTCCACAAGCTCCTGCAAATCCTAACAGAACCAATGCCAACCAACCAAGAAACCAAGGGAATGTTGCATTAGCTCCACAACAGCAAGAAGGTGTATTTGATTGGAGCAATCATGCTAATGACATTGAAAAGGCAAATGTAGCATTCATGGCAAAGATAGAGAATGAAGCCGGGTCCTCATCATCTCAGGTACATTCAAATCTTTCAAACTTGAATTACTTGAAATGAATGAATCATTTAGAATGACTGTTGGAAAACTACAAAGTGAATGTTTTAAGAAACAAAGCATGATAAATGTCTATGAAACAAGTGAGTTGACCTATGAGAATCAAATTAAAAGTCTGGAAAAAGATTATATGGATAGTTATATGAATCAGACCAGATATGTTCCTGAATTAGAAGAATTGAAGAAAATGTATTTAGAAGAAAAGTTGAATAATACTCAACTTCAAGTTGAAAATGATTTTATGAGGAATCTTGTCTCAACTGGAAATATTTATGGAAAACTGAGAAAGATCAAGGAGGAAGATAAGTTTTAGGCTGTTCCTCCACCTTTCAATAACAATTACTCTTTGAAGGTGGATAAGGAAAAGAGACATGCCTACCTTGATCAGTTTAGAGAAGTGTTTGGGCAAGGGTAAGTTGTTGTCTGAAAATGTAGTAAACAGTGTTGAAACAAAAAGTGAAAAGAAAAATGAAATTGTTGACAAGGAAGAGAAGAAAATTTTGAATGAAAAGAAGAAGCCTCCAATGATCAAATAACCTATCAGAGTTAAAACTGATAAAGCTGTTAAAACTGTGAGATCAGTTGACCATGGAAAGTCAACAAATTGTGAAGAGAAAGTTAAAATGAAAGTTTTCAAGAGAAAGAAATCAAAAGAGTTGAATGGTGATGAGAAATTTCTGTTGAAGCATGGTTTTGAGCCACAAGGATTTATGTGGAAACCCAGATGTGAAACTCAAGTGATAAAAGAAACACAAGTGACATATGAAACACTAGTAACAAGTGTAAAGTGAGAATTTGTCATTGAGGAATGCACAAGCATAGTTCCATATGTGGGAATACCATATGAAACTGGCTATGAAACAAATGATTCAGATGAATCTTGTGAAATTGTTTATGAGGACCCCAAACCCAACGCGACAATTGTTCATGTTGCTGATGATTTGCAAGCTGATCCAGCTTGTATTTCATCACTTAACTGGTCATTTTCGTTGATTTGTGCAGGAACAGTCCACAATAATCAATGATATGGTATATGGAGAGTTGATGTTCCAGGCACATGACATGTGACAAGAGGTCACTGGTGAAATATGAAGAGAAGTTTGAAGGACCTGTCGCATTTGGGAGTGATGAAAATGGAGTGAAAGTTACGGGGAAAGGCATTTTAGCCAATGGCAAAGTGTCATTTGACAATGTGTTCTATGTGGAAGGATTCAATATAACCTTTTGAGCATATCTCAAATGTGTGATAAAGGTTATAGGGTTGGATTTGATGACTCGTTTCATCCTCAAACCTGAATTTGTGGTTCCTCTTGATATGATTATGATGATAGCCCCTAGGAATCTTTTGATGTGATATTCAATGAAAGCCAGTTTAATACAGTTGATGGAGCATCCTGGTTGTTTGATCTTGAGAAGTTAATCAAGTCTTTCAAGATTTATCCTGAAGACTTTAATGAAATTTGTACAGAACAAGTGTCCATGAACAATCAAAAAAGAAGGTTGATTTGGACAAATTATGGTCAAAAGTTGCTAAAAAAATGCTGAATACTCCTTTGACAAACATGATTTTGACATTGAATCAGAAGATGAGCAAAATGATAATCTTGAGCAACCACCTGTTCAAGAGATCCCTGTCATGAATAATGTGCAAACTGACAACCAATATGATCAAACGAAATTTGTCAACAATAAGGTGCAACCTGATGAACAGATTGATCAAGAACAAGATGAAAGACTACTAGATTTTGAAGCCTTGTTTCAAAGTTTGAACATTGGAAATGATATTGCTTCAACATCTCAACAGAATGTTGAAGAAATGGCAAAAATGAACAATACAACTTTTGATTTGATCATTGAGAAACCAGATCTCAATGATACAAATCTTGATTCAAATATGTCTTTAAATCAAATTGTGCAAACTTCCTTTGTTGAAAGAAATCATCCACCAGAAAACATCATTGGGGACATTCATGAAAGAGTTACAAGAAGTGCATCTGAATCTGCAAGCATTTGTTTATATTCCTGCTCTCTGTCCCTAGTTGAACCCAAGAACATTGTTTAAGCTTTAAAAGACAATAGTTGGGTGAAAGAAATGCAAGAGGAGTTGGCTCAATTTAGAAATTTGCAAGTGTGGGAACTTGTAGATAAGCCAAGAGGTAAGTATGCTATTGGTACCAAATGGTTTTTCAGAAACAAAAGGATGAGAGAGGGATTGTAATGAAGAATAAAGCAAGACTAGTTGCACTAGGATGCTTACAAGAAGAAGGAATTGACTTTGAGGAAGTGTTTGCACCAGTGGCAAGGCTAGAAGAAATCAGAATCTTCATAGCTTATGCTGCTTCCAAGAACATAAGAGTATTTCTACTGGATGTCAAATCTGCTTTCTTGACGGGAAAGATTAAAGAGGGGATGTATGTGACTCAACCTCCAGGTTTTTATGATCCTGAGTTTCCAAATAGAGTCTACAAGTTGAATAAAGCACTATATGGATTACATCAAGCTCCAAGAGCTTGGTATGATGAGTTATCAAATCACTTACTTTTGAATGGTTTTCAAAGGGGAGCCGTTTATAAGACCCTCTTCTACAAGAAAAGAGGAAGATATTTGATCCTTTTATAGGTGTATGATGATGATATCATCTTTGGGCCTACAAATGAACAAATGTGTTTGGAGTTTGAGGAAGTAATGAAGTCCAAGTACTGCATAAGCTCTATGGGTGAAATGAATTTCTTTCTGGGATTTCAAGTTCAACAAAAGAAGGATGGTATATTCATTTGTCAATCAATGTATGTGCAAGACATCTTGAACAAGTTCAAATGTCAAGACTTGAAGACTGCTTCTACTCCAATGGACACCCATGAGAAGATGATTGCTGATGAAAAGGGGAAGCCTGTTAATGAACATGAAGACAGAGCAAATATTGGTTCTCTAATGTACCTGACTGCTTTAAGGCCAGACATTATGTTTGTTGTTTGTGTGTGTGCAAGATTCCAATCAAGTCCAAAAGTGTCTCACATGACTGCCGTTAAGAGAATTTTTAGATATTTGAAGGGGAAGCCTGATTTAGGGATATGGTATCTAAAGAACCATGCCTTTGATCTGCTTGCATACACTGATAGTGACTATGATGGCTGCAACATAAGTAGGAAGTCTACATCCGGAGGATATCAATTTATGGGAGAATGGCTAGTGTCATGGCAATGCAAGAAGCAAAATACTTTGTCAATCTCTACTGCTGAAGCTGAGTACATTGTTGCATCTGTCTGCTGTGCACAAGTCCTTTGGATTCAAAATCAACTGTTGGACTATGGTTTGAATTTCTTGAACACTCCTATCTTTATTGACAATACTGTTGCTTTGTTCATTGCTAGGAACCCTGTCCAACACTCTAAGACCAAGCACATTGAAATCAGACATCATTTCATTAGAGATTGTTGTGAGAAATGATTATTGAAATGAAAAGAGTTGATACTAGTGACAACTTGGCTGACTTATTCACCAAACCAATGGATAAAACTGGATCCCACTTTCTCCTGAAAGCTTTAGGAATGATCAACTCTGATGAAATCTGATTATCGATGTGTGTTCACTGTGCAAACTGATTATTTTGATGGTCTTGTGAGTGAAAGTTGTGTTTATGTGCTTGATTATGTGAATGTTAATTGCTTATGTGCTTTGAATGACAATTTGTGTGACTTATGTGACTATGATACTTAGGTTTGATTTAAGTGAATGTTGATAATATCTTGATAAGTGTGTTTGCATATGATTTGAAACGATAAATATGTGTGCTTATCTGATATTTTTGAATATGTGGATAATCTAATGTGATGATGTAATTAGAATAGGATAGACTATGCATAATCTGTCTTGGATGTACATTATGTTAAGTCTGCTTGTGTTAATTGTGTCATTTATGTTTTGATTATTCTTGAATATGTTAACTTTTGCTTGTGTCAAAATTGTACTTTTGTGTCAAAATTGCATGCTCAAATTAAAATCATTCAAGAAAATTTCACAAAAACATTTTTGACAAACTGAGCAAGTTGATGGTGCTGAGATAGATACGACTATTCAGTTCAAAACTTTGTGGGAGCTTAAAAAAGGTTTTTAATGAAAATTGATCCAACCTTTGGGAAATGATAGTAGATTGATTATTTATATCAATCATACGAATTTAATAGGCTAAAAAGACTATTAGTGCAGTCATTGATATGTATGGTTGCTTTCCATGATGTGTAAAAACTGAGGTGATATAAACATAATGAAAATGCTAAGCTTAATGTGGAGATACATTGTTGAATATGCATGTTTTAAGATAAATCTCTCTGAATGATAAGCAGAAAAGTGATTACCTAGGCATACACGTGCCTATTATATAATATATAGTTCTTGGTGGATGTAACCAACATTTGAACGAATTGTCACTGTAGATCTATCTCAAATTAAATCTGGACCCTTCAAAGTCCTGAGATTTCTTCTAGAATGAGAAGTTAAAGGCAGTTTCATACTCTCCGATGGTTTTCACTTTCTCCCCTTCTTTTTCTCCCCACGTCGCCTCCCTATTTACCGTTTTATATATTCTCTCCTCCATAGAGAACGCAAGACCATACTCATTTTTCCCTATTCTTTTCTTCAACCATATACCGGCAAGAGATCGATCGCTCACTTCCACTACCAGGGTAATCAACCACTGCCACCAATCAGTGAACAACCATCCATCCAATCGTCCACGGAAGCTACCCTAATCAGTCATCGCCATTTTAATAGTCTAATCGATCAACAACAAGCAAAGTGAATTACAAAATTCAAGTTTCCAGTTAGCGTTTACAATCCGAACCAACCGCATCAACAACAAACAATTAGTTGTTCTTGGTTTGAAATTTTCTTCCTATTTTAATTATTTAATTATTTCGTTGACTTAATTTGAATTTACTTTACGATTGACATTAGTTGCCCTGATTCTTGATTTGTGATATTGTGTATTTAGTTTGTTATTTGAGATGTAAAAAAGTATTGATTATACTACTGATTTGGATGGCTATTTGATGTAGAGTGCAAGTCTTACAAGACCAATTGGGATTTTGAGGGTGTAATAGAGGTTCAAGGATACAATGTTTGTGTAGTTGGTTGCACAATCACTCTAAGTATGAGAAAATTGCCCCTCCTGAACTATCAGATTCTGTATATGCTATGTTGTTGTGATTGTTCTTTAATGTCATATATGTGATGGTATACTTATTACTTTTAGTTATCTTTTTTTAAAATGTAATTGTAAAAAGAGCTAAGGACATACTTACATTTGTTATCCAATTTAGTTCTTATTTGGTTACTCTTTTCTTTACAGGTGGGTACACCTTTTAATCAGGTAGCTCAAATGTATCCTGAGGATGCAGACCAATACCAGTCTCACCATAATGTTGTCCATTAATGTAATTGTTTATATCAATAATATCACATCGGAATCCCTAAATTACCATGAACGTCATCTGTTTTGGATAAGTGGACTACTAGAAATCCAAAACAATAAACCTAAGTAACTCAACAGTACTTTTGGTTCTGACTTTAGAAAATTTATGGCAGGTTTTTGGCCCTACATCTAAGCAAAAGGCATTTCGTTACCACACCAAACCCGCACGCGACAGAATTTTAGGCGCGCATCCCCACTGGCCACTGCAGCATACGAGTTCAAGTATATGCATTAAACTGCCACTACCAGTTTTCGCCATCTTCAAGAACATGTATACTCTTCGTTGCATTAATCCTCATTTACGACACAAAAAAGTGAAAAACTAATTATTTAGTAACACAACTTACATGCTGCCTTTTGCAGGTTGCTGGCACATGTCAATGGCGTCTTTTATGTTTATAGCTATATACATGAAGGAGTTCTTGAGGTATGGTATTTTATTATATCTTCACGCAATTTTTCTTTGTATATAATTCCTTAGAATTTTTTGTTGGTTTCACTTTTGTTGCAGGGCACTATGAATCAGTTGTTTCAGCTATTGTTGTTTCATCTT
Source organism: Bidens hawaiensis (assembly GCF_021521415.1). NCBI lineage: Eukaryota > Viridiplantae > Streptophyta > Magnoliopsida > Asterales > Asteraceae > Bidens > Bidens hawaiensis. The sequence goes on from NW_027505128.1 coordinate 240,539, forward strand.
ATGTCACATAATCATGTTCTTACACATTAATTTTTTTTATATGTTTGTTCTTTTTCCCAGAATTATTTTATATATTTGTTTTGTAGCAAAAGGTATTATTCGTGAATAATATTATTTGTTCCATCTGTTATGGACGAGTGGAGTATTGGAAGTCCAAAACAATAAACTTAAAGTAGCTCAAAGTTCAGTGCATGAGCCATCTACTCATGGTTATGACTTTTCACAAATTATGTCCTACAACAGCAAAAAGATTGATATGAACAAGTTATTCCAATTGTAAACGAAGTATTCAATTACACCATTTTTGCCTATGGACAAACAAGCACCAGAATAGCATACACAGTGGAAAGTGAATGTAAATAGGGCCAAGGTATTATATCTTTAAAATAGTACATTAGCCTTTACTTATTTTAATAGTTAATAGTAGTTAATACAGCATAACCAATGTTTCTTTCATTCTCAGAGTGGATCAAATGGAGAGCTACCATTAGAAGCATGTGTAATACCAAGATCGGTCATTAGTGAAACAAATCTTTTACACATTGGAGTGCCAAATTCATAGCATAATGTTTTGTAATCATTTAAAGTAAAATGTTGTGTTAATAAGTTGTATTTTGGTATTAGACAAAATGGTTTATGTTTAGATTATAGAAAACCGTCATTAGTGAAACAAATCGTTCATTAGTGAAACAAATCGTTTATGTTTTGTAATATATATACTGATGGCATTATGAAATTAAAGTAACCCGTCCACCGGACAGGTATAAAACTAGTTGTTATTTGGTCACCAAAAATGAAACATCTTATGTATATGACAAAGAACAAATGTGAGCAAAAAATTTAACATCAACCAAAAGTTGATATATGTTTACAAATTTTGAAAGAAATGCAAACATGAGGGTTAACAATAGAATTAAAGAGGTAGGGCATCAATATAAGTCTTTTGACACCTGGAATAAAAGGCTTGTAAGTCCGAACTGTGTGGCATGTAAGTCCAACGTTCGACCTCAACATGTTTGAAAATTTTGAAAAAAAAAATTCATAAAGAAAATTTATATGTCCTCTCATAATATTTTGACCAAATTTCAGGGGGTTGAAGTCAATTTGGGGTGATCTAGGGAAATCCAAATAGGCTTTGAGAAAAGATATGGGACATCATAGTGCAATAAGTGTTATCCATTTTTGTATATGACGAAGAACAAATGTGAGCAAAATTTTTATGTTCAATCAAAAGGTGATCTATGTTCACAAATTTTGAAAGAAAATGAAAACATGAGGGTTAATTATAGAACTACAGAGGTGGGGAAACAAAATAAGATCTTAAACACTTTGAATGAAAGACCTGTAAGTCCGAACTACGTGGCATGTAAGTCCAACGTTCAACCTCAATATGTTTGAAGTTTTGAAAAAAAAAATTCATAAAGAAAATTTAAATGTTCTGTCATAAAAACATTTTGACCAATATCAGGGGGTTGGAATCAATTTGGTGTGATGTGAGGAAAGCTAAATATGCTTTGAGAAGAGATATGGGACATCATAGTGCAATAAGTGTTATCCATATTTTGTATTATGCAATCTAACTGAACCCTTAAACATATCACCAATATGTAATGAAATTCATGCTAAGTCTAGAAATGCTATTAACCTGCCTGATCAGTCATAATAATGCTGAGAATGAAGTATTTAAAGGTGACTAAATCAATATGATCCCATGTTGAGATCTTTTTAGAAAATAGAAAAAGATTTGGAAGGATATAACTGAAATTTGATCTCATTATGCACCATTTGCTCTTCAACTCTGAGATTTTATGAAAAAACTACTTTATGAAAAGTCAAAAGTGTTGCATTTTACCTTGAATATGTCTGCATATGTAATTTCGAGTAAGGTTTGATGTTTTTCAAACTTTCGAGTAAACTTAGATGTTTTTATTTGAAGTTTAACTCATTCGAGCATACTTGATCCTTATTTGTCCTTAAGAGAATATTCATGTATTATCGAGTACACTTTAATAATTATTTACTTTCAAGTAAACTTGGTTGTTTAGAAAGTTGTTTTTATCAAGAAAACTTGATGATTATGTGATACTTGTATGAATATGCTTTAAATACTTTTTTCGAGTAAACTTGATTGTTTTAGTTGATATGGGTGTTTGTCTAGCATACTTCATTAAATTAAATTTTGTTTTATGAAATCACAAGTCTTTTCGAGTAAACTTGGTTTATCGATCATACTTGTTTATTTCAGAAAATCACAAGTACACTTTACTTTCCGAGTACATTTTATGCTATGAGCACACTTGTATATCAAAGGATAACAAGTCTTCTCAAGAATCCTTTGATCTTTTGAAGTATTATCGAATAAACTCTACTTTCGAGTATACTTGAGTGAATATATCTGAAATTTGTTGTTTCTTAACTTTTCTAAGTCTAATCGAGTAAGGTTAGTAAGTTTAAGGTATTCGAGTAAGGTTGACAAATTAGAAATATTTCTAAGTTATCATTTTTGGATTCTTAATTGATTCCGAGTAAGGTTGCCTATTTGATGAATTATACTTGATTATTTAACTTGTGATTTAGTTCTCGAGCAATCTTGTATATTCGAGTAAGCTTCCTTCATTTTATCCACTTAGTTTATTTTCAATTACTTTAACATTCCTGAGCACACTCTGGGTTCGAGCAAGCTTTATACGGGTAAATTTAAAATTGAGTTTTAGGCAGTATTCATGTGCAAAATGACAAAATTCATTTAAAACCCACTTTCAAATTTGCAAAGGTACACTATAAAATGGGGACTTAGAAAAATTTCCATTTAACATTTTTCCCTCTTTCCTAATTGCATTATTGCCAGTTTGCTCGTTACCCAGAATCCCAATCGTCTATTCATAATCCTAACCTAAATTTGTCAGCCAACTAAATTCGACTCGGTGAGCTTCAATTGAAAGTTTTTCCAACACTCATTGTACGGATTTAGGGTTTTAATTTCATTATCACTAACATCTCTGTTTTTTATATAGGTTAAAAATTTGTCGAAGAACAGGTTCTTAAAGATTAACTTTCATTTCTTATTCAATATATGACCTATTACATGATAAAGTTGTGAACTTTAATGACTAATCTTCACTTTGAATGTGTCTTTGTATGTGCGCAGATATGGTATATCCATTTGAGCAAAAGCACAATATGTGCGCGTTTCTCTAGGACACGGAGGAGAATAGACCTGTCGAGTTGATGATCAGATGGCTGTTGCGCTCGAACCTGCGATTTTCATTCATTGAGAGCCCAATCATATATGGAAATCAACAATTAGATTTCTGGAACTCAACCAAATTGGAAGATGATATTAACGTGAGACGAATAGAGGCCACTGTGGTAGGAAATGAAATACTTCTTACTGAAAATCTAATTCGAACAAGTCTTCAGTTGCATGATGATGTAGAAGCTCCCATACATTTTTCTACCAACCGATTATTGAGAATTTTTCAAGAAACAATGGGTTACCAGGGAGATGTCCGTGAGGTACAGTTTAAGAAGGGGATGTTTCCAATTTTATATCGATTTTTGATTCATCATATCATTCAGGGATTTACACCCAAAAGGGGTACATGGACCCTCATGAGCAGGGAGATAGCAAATGCAACAGTTGCTGTGGTTTATAACCATCCTTTCAATTTCTCGAGACTTATCTTTGAAGGCTTGGTAAAAAATTTGAGGAAACCAAGGGAACAAAAATTCTTGGTCTATCCAAGATATTACAGATTATCTTAATCTTCAGTTTCCTAATTTACCAACCTTGGGCACAACACTTGCTCTGCAAAATCCAAATGTATACAGTCGTATAGCAAGGTTGGGAGCTACAAGCAACTTCAATCCTAAAGTTGAATTTGACATTTTGCCATGGATTATTGATAATAACATAGAAATAATGGTGGTGCCAGAATCACCTAGAGTGACTTCTGAGGAGGAAGAGAGTGAAGTTGATGATGAATTTGATTCTGATGATGATGCTGATGAAGAAATGATGGTGATCAGATTATTGTGGAGGAGGAGATTGTGGAAGGTGATCATGATATGAATGTGGATGATGTTGTTCATAATGTGGTAACAAATATATTAGATCAAGCTCTGGGGGACTGACCAAACCTTATCTACACCACCCACCTCATCGCAAGACCATTCACCACCCCAATACCAAGCCAAAGACCCTTATATTCCATCCCCACCAACATCACCACCAATCCAAACCCAATCACCAACCAATTCCTAAACCAAAACGTTAAACCAAACCCATTCCCAAACCTAAACCTTAAACAAACATCAAGACCATCCTAAACATGAACCATATATTCCTGAACATATACCAACCTATTTCATAAACCATCCTAGTACACCATACCAATCCCCAACCGATTCACAAACAACTGAAAGCCCAATCCATGAAACACAACAAAATCAAATCCCTGATCCATTCCCTTTCTCACCTTAAAACTCACCACAAACATCTGGCCCTACCCAAATCTCACATGTCTCTTCCCACCACCTAATGAGCATAAATTTTGATCTAATACTTGAAAATGTTGATTTAAAAGCTCATAATAGTGAATTAAAGAAGGAGAATGATGAGCTGAAGAAGATAAATGCTGATCTGGAATCCCAACTTAAGCAGGCTCTTCAAACGATTCAATCCCTGGTCTATGAGGTTGAGAAGACCTCAGCTGTACCAAAACAGAGGGAAAATCCACCTGCTGCCACTAATGATGATGTGTATGTTCTGAAAACACTTATTGATATTTATGGAAGTAGTAGTGAGGAGGAGGATGAGGAGGAAAAACAAGAGCATGGATATGAGGCTGATGAGTCTGATGGTGGTGTGCAAGACTATGATGTGAATGATGACTTGGTGGTAGATGATACTGAAAATGTCGAGAAAGAAATTGTTGATGAGAAGATGGTTAATGATGAAAATGTTGAGAAGGAGATTGTTGATGAGGAGATTGTGAATAAGGAGATTGTAAATGATGAAGATGATTTGGATATCTTATATGGGGAAGTTGACAATGTTGAAACCTTGTTGGAAAAGGAGAAGGAGGCTGTGGTGGATAAGGAACTCAATGTTTTATTTGATGAGATCGATAAATTTTCTAATGAACCAACTGTGGTGAGGGAAATAGGTCCATCAAAACTCTTGACTGTAGATGAGGTAAAGAAGAGGTTAAAAGGAAAATATGTTGCTGAAAATGAAGATCAACTACATCTTTGAAAACCAAGAATGTTAAATCAAGTGATGAAGTGTTGATGGTTGATGAATCTGCTGAACAAGCTGTTAAAAGACATGATGAGATTGTGGGGGAGTGGATGCAAAGGGAGATGATTTCAAGATTCCTATCCGACAAGGAACTCGAAGATCAAAGGCTTATTTTAGAAGAAATGGAGTTGAAGAAAAATCTTCATGAAAGCAAGGGAGAATTGGAACAAGAGGTGATACAGGGGTTGCTAAGATTACAACAGAGTGAAGAGGCTGACAAATCATTAGCCGTTGTCTTATATCAATTCTAGTAACCCCCAAAAACACATGAAACAAAATCTAAATCACTTGAGCCTGAACAAATCACTGCTGATAATCCAAAAAAAGAAGTTGATGAGAGGCAGTTGGTTCCTGATGAATATGATGCAAAGACTGTGGCTCAGACAATGGCTAAGATATGGGATCAGCACATCGTTGATGATATAAGGAAGAATCAAAATAGTTGGGATGAGGATTATTTGAACAAATATGCCAGGAAGTATGTGAGGAAGAGGAAGAGAAGAGGTAAGAGAAAAGAAAGACTCCTGATGAACCCATTACAAAGAAGAAAAAGAGTCCAATTAGTGTTGTGCCTCTTCAAGCACTTAAGCCAACTGATATTGAAAGTGAGCCCAAAGTAGATGAACCAAAAACCGAAGCTCTAATTAATTTGTCTGAAGCTGATGATGATGATAAAGTTGATTCCCCACATGTGGATATGACGGATGTCCACAGGAAAAATATTCAAATCATGTTGGTTGAAGCTAAGAAGGAAGGTCCAAAGATTATAGGACTGATGAATCATGGATATAAATTTAATACCTTGGCTCCAATGACTGATGAGGAGTTGCAAGTGTTACTTGATGAGGAAGCGAATGATTTGAAAAAGAAAAGGGAAAAGAGAAACAGGGACACTCAAAGGTTCCTTGCGCACTTGAGACTTCATGGTTTCTCAGAAAAACAACTGAGTCACATGAAATTTGAGGAACTGGAGAGTGTCTACAAGTCAACCAAAGAAATAATTGAGAAAGAGGAGTGGGATATATTGAAAAAGAAAACAATCGATCAACAAGATAAAGTTGAAAAACTCTATCACAAATAGGGTGGCAAGTGCAAATACTTGATTGATCATGGTATGACCATAGATGATGTGGAGAAATTGAGAAAGAAGGAAGTTGAAGAACAGTTTAATAAGATCTAAAGAAAAATTCTTTTCTGAAACAACCTCTAGCAAAAAGAAACCAAAATTGATAACTTTGGTTGAAAAGGAAAAGAAAGCCTGGGAGGATGAGCAGGTAAAGCTGTTGGAGAGATTGATGTCTGCTAGGGGAGAGGGGGAGAAGATAAAAAACATGAGCATAAGTGAAAAGCTATCCTTTTATGAGTCTGAGAAGGCAAAATTCAATGACGCAAAGAGCAAGTCAAAGTCCACTCAGGCCAACAAAAGAATGAGCTTTCCAAGTATTTAAAAGACCAATCTAAGAAAGGATTTCCTTTGTTAAACAAGAAGAGGAAGTTAGAGCTCTCAAACTTTGAAAGAAATAAATGGCAGAGGAGGATGAGTGACATCAGGATGATTGAAGCCTCCTACAAACAAAAGACCAGATACTCTAATTCTCTTGCCAATATGAAAGAGTGTCTGAGCATGAGGCAGCAGATGACCATGCCTAACTACGAAGTCCAAAAGAATGGGAGAATTTATAAGATTGTTTTTGAGCCAAAGGATCAATCTTTTGTTTTGAGAAATTCTGATGGACTAGCCTTGGGCATCATTCAACATGACACAGATCTGGAATTTCTTCAAGTGGAGGATCTGGAGGATATAATCAGACGGAATCTGCCCACTCAACATCCACACCGCAAGGAGATCTTCTTATTTAAGGAGAAAGTTGTTGCAGTCAGACTTGATAGAAGGAAAGGAGCTTCAAGTTCAAGACACTAAAGACATTATTTTTCTTTACTACTTGAATTTGCTTTGTAATGTCCTAGTGACAGAATTATCATTTGTAAATTTTTCATTGTGTTATGTAATTTCACTTTTTGAGAATTTGATGTGTATTTTGAAAAGTGTATATAACCATTAGGTGTTTTGGTACAGCTGAGGATGTTCCAATCTAGGAGGGAGATTGTTGGGATGAGAAAAGACTAAAGGAAGATTGGAATCTTTTCAACCTCCTTGGAAAATGGCTAAGTATGGAAACAGAGCAAACTTGGACATCCGAGCAAGCTTAAACTTAGTCAAGCAAGGAACTTTGCACTTCGAGCAAAATTATCTTCTGGAATTCTTCTTAAGTGTTAGTTCAAGCAAACTATATTTCATCAAGCAAGATTGTTCTTCAAGTCAAGCAAGGTTTGTGTTAGAGCAGACTCTTGACTAAACCAAGCTAAAACCAAGTATTTTGGTGGATCGAGCAAGGTTTATTCATAATAAACAGTGGTCCCAGCAAACTTGAAGGAAGTTGATGAAGAAATTACTTAACGACTTCTAACGAGCAAGGTTCAACCTCGAGCAAGCTACATTATCGCCAGCACACTTGGATTTGTTCAAATAAGTTAAGTGACAAAAGGTTAAAGGAATCTTTGAAGAACAAGTTTGCTCGAAGGACCTTATCAAGCAAAGTTTGATATGGTCAAGAGAATTGAAGTCTTCTTGATGAATATTTTCTAACGAAAAGATTCTAAGTAAAGCTTACGTGTAGAACTGTTCCCCAGTACACTATGGTTATAAGGTCTTCTCGACAAAGACAAAAGCTGCAAAGCTTACTCGAAGACCTATTTACACTTAGGAAATTTTGTAATACGTTTGAATATGTTTAGTATAAATTATTAAGGTTTCTAGAAGGAATGTTAGGTTTCAGTGCAGGTCTATAAAAGGAAACTTTAGAGCACGCCTATGACAGAGACGAGACAACGAGAATATAGTGATTTGACGTCTGTCTTAATCCTATACGAAAAGCTGCCATAAATCCATACATTCCACCTAGAAACCCTAATTGATTTTTGTTTGTATCTTTCACAATACTAAATGGAAATCTTTTGAGTTTCTTCGTGTGTGTTATTTTTCTGTCCGTTGAGCAATACTAAGAGTATTATTTTTTCCGCCTTTAATATTCTTTTGTTCTTTTCACAAAAATAGTACGTCGTAAACTTCTAGTTGACATCTATGAACATTGATGTTTGGTATCATTGTGCACTTAGTCAGTTTAGATTTTTTTTGAACAGAACGTTTAGTTGTCCTGCCGCTGTGATACGTGTTCATAGAATTGTATTGATTAGTTTAAATGTGATAAAGCATACAATTGCCCTTTGTTGAGTTACACTGGCAAGTACTGTTCAATAACCAGTGCCTTGTGTTAGCGATTGTTGATGCCTAAGGTTTAATTAGTTGACTAACCATATTTGATCATTGATAAGTAATTTGTTAAATCCCATGAGATTTTTATGTGTTACATGCTTGAACCTTGGGAGCGATTTGCTTTTGTTAACTGTTTAACACTTGATCAATTAGTCGTTTCATTTTTAAACTTAAATCATTGCTGGTGTGATCAACACTCAAATATTTGTACTTCATAATGTTAGAAATTAATTGCATGTTACACTGACTACATACTCCCCGTGGTTCGACACCCTACTTGCCCAAACTAGTTTAAAGTTATTAGGAACACTTGATTATTATTGTTTTTTACTAGATAGCAACAACCTAGCATCAAAATGGTGACGTTGTCGGGGAGTTAGTTTACTTAGTGTTGTTGTGTGGTTTGATTTCTTTGTTTTGTTTTGGTATTAATTTTTAGTTTTTATTTTGTGTTCCTTTTTTTGTGGGGTGTGTATTTTTTGCAAGTAACAGGTTTATGCACACCAGCCACTCAGGTAGACAATCTCTACTTATCTTCGAGCCAAAAAGTAGGAGAGTAGCCCTGCAGAACCGAGCTCCGCACAGAGGATCCGAAATGGAGAGTCAAGGCCAGAATCAAAGCCAAAATCAGAATCGCAACCAGAAACCAAACCAAAACCCTTTACCCAAAGACAACACCATTAACTTGAACCATAACTACCAGCTTAAAAATATTCCACAACCCTAAAATACCAACCAACACCAAAACCCGAACCATGTATACCCAGATGAAGATTATGTTACTATTCACACCGAAGATGACAAGGATAAAAGAGAATGGAATGATTCAAATTAGGGGCATGGTAGTAATGGGGCAGATTGGCGGACCAGACAAAAATATTGTAGCCCTGGTTCAAACTGGCTATTTCAGACACTGCCTCCTCGATAGTCCGGCAAGTTCGTATACCCGGACGATGAACATTTAGTTCGCGTCCATATTACATTAATATTGTGCCACATTTTTATGGGATGGACTCGGAGGACTCCTATTCTTATTTGTCTGATTTTTTTGGCAATATGTGGGTCGATTGGTGATAGTACGTATGACTAGGATGAGGTTCGGTTGAGACATTTTTAGTGTTTTTTTAAAGATAAATCTCAACATTGGTTCAATTCCCTACTAATGTACTGTGTCCGAAACTGGGCCAAGATGCAACAGGTGTTCTTAAACGAGTATTATTCACATGTGAAGACAGATGAGGCCAGAATTGATATTCTTCACTTTTCATGGAAACTAGGTGAGTTGTTTCATGAGGCTTTCACCCATTTTTAAGAATTGATCAGATAATGCCCGCACCATCAGATTTAGTTGTGGGAGTTAGTGAAAAGTTTTGTGAATGGGTTGATTAATGAAGACCGAAAAATCGAAAGGCCTCATGTAACGGTCAACTACTAAATCAACCTTAGGAGGATGATTGGGATTTTCTTGAGTTTATGTGTGAAGATTCTAAGTCTGAGGCATCTTCTGAAAGAAGAATAAAACACTTGACTACCAGATCAGTAAAATCATCATCGAGTGAGTCTGAATGGATAGTTGGAGTGAGAGTTGGCTAGGCACAAGAAAAATAAGAAAAAATAGGTTGGAAAAGATAGGTTAAAGTTCTTTATTTGTGAAGATTTTGGAGAACTGGGGCACACAACAAATGATTGCCCCGAGTATGAAGATGGGGAGGAGCATAAAAAGGTTAATTATGCTTATGGGATTTCAAAATTCAATGGTTCAATTCAAACACATACCACACCGTCTTATGGAACCACCTGAATTTCATTTATGGGAATGCATCAACTGAATCAAACCTGAACAATTAGGATTACGGTCAAAATCGATAGTCGGGTAATTACCGTTAAGGCATTTATTAGCAGAACTCGTATAATCTGGACCAACAAAGGGGTTCTCAAGTAATTCAGACGAGTCTGCGCACTCGAAATAGATGCATTGCTGAAGCTAGTGATTGGGAACAAGAAACATATAGAAAGTGAGAAACGTGAGTACGAATACATTGACAGGTTGGCCGATACACTTGTTGATGCTTCACCTGAAGTTTGGGGTACATTCATTATGTCAATACAATCAAGCCCAACACGTACAATCTCTGACAATTCATCGAGAAGATAAAGGATCGTGAATTTCCTTTCCATAAGAATAGTAAAGTTTATGTTTGTGAAAGTTCAGAAAAGTGTGCTCATGAAAAATCATGTGAAAATGTGAGTTACTTTATCAAGAACGTTTAGAAAAAGATGTGGAGTACAAAATGTTAAACACTCATACTGGCTCTTTACTAAATGAGCTTAGACATGTTAAGAAAACTTATGATCAACTTCAAAAAAGCGAAAAGGCACTGTGGGATAAGATTGATCAAAATGAGAAAACAATAAACAGATACATTGATAAAAATGCTGCACTTAAACAAACTGAGACTGAAATAGTGGGTTTGAAGCTTAACGGTTAAAAAGAAGCATCTTTGGTGAGTTAACTGGGGATGTTGCTTATGGAAACAATGATCATGGTGTGGGGTATAAGCATGAGAAAGTTATAAGGTTGAATTCGTACATGGTACGACATCTGAAAGCAAGAGAGAAATCCAGTATCGAAATTAGTTCAATAAGTATTTCTTTGTTCAAAAAGACAAAAGTAAACAAACTGATAAGAATAGTCCTAAGTTTGGTTACATTCCAAAATCGTATGTTGTTACATCTAAAGGCAACCAAGATGTTCTTAAAACAGAAAAAACAAAATTTCAAAATACAAAATCTAAAAATACGAGCTCAAACGTCAAATCATTTATTTCAAAGGATTCTCCGAAACAAACCTTCAGAAGGAAATATGATACTGTTAAGAATGTTTTGTGGAAACCAAAAGTTGTTGAGACGGCTGATTTAAAAGATTGTGATGGGAAAAAGTTTGAAAGGTTGAAATTTTATTTGAAAAGATCCAAATCAAACTTATATCATTGGATCATTAAGATAAAGGACTCATCCAATCAAGTTTGTGTTGATAAAGAGTCATGATCTGAAAGTTCGGATTACAATGTCATATCAGTCAAATCAGAAACTTCAGAAAAATTCAACGGTTTTAAATGCCAATTTTGGAAGTTCAGATTTCAAGAGTTGTTTACTTAAAGATTCTGAAACTGTTGACGTCAGGGGGGGAATTATTGAAGATGACTTAATGTTCGAAGTGTTTTGAGAACCTAGTCTAAACAATATCCAAGGGGGATTCTGTTAAAGCATGAACATCTACTGCTTAGACACCAAGACCAAGCAATATCCAAGGGGAGTCTATTAGTACATAAACTATCTATTGCTAGGTCTTGTATTAGTTAAACGAGCCTAACTGTTAGTATGATATGTTAAAAGGAGCGTATAAGTTGGTAGTCAACATATAAGACTTATGCGCAGCGTATAAGTCTTATATGCTGAGGAGACTCATATAGTCCTATAGGTTTTTGTATAAATAGTCTTACCTTGTCATATTTCATAACAGATTTTGGTAGAGCTTCTTGGTCCAACTTGTACTTGTTCTATGATTGTAAATCAGACTGTAATTCACTAATATTGAGATATATGAGAAACTAGAAGAACATAATGAGTAATCTTGTTGTTCACATTTAGGGATTCCACACCTTCATGTTGATTCTAGATATCGATCTACGTCTTGATCACAACACGAACACATTCCTACATGTGGTATCAGAGAAACGTATTTGGTACTGATTGCAACACATCACATGGTTAATTGTTGAAGATTTGAAGATTCATTGTCAAAGTAAAAGCCGATTGCATATTCTTCAATTAATCACTTGTTTATGGATAAATTTCAATTGCTTTGGTGAATCTATTCGTTTAACATAACAATCGTTTTTGCACAACTGGTTTTGATTAATTCAAGCTTAAATTTGAGATTTTGATCGGACACGGTGTATAAGATGATCTTCGTAAGCGTATAAGGTTTAGTATTCGTATAAGCTTGTGTTGGCAGTATAAGTGGATACACGCGTATAAATGTTGCTAGCCGTATAATCTTGTTGACGTATAAGTAGTTTTATCCGTATAAGAGGTTACACGACGAAAAGTTATACGTTGCTTATTGGTCAGCGTATAAGGTGTTATACGGAGTAGTTTATCAGTCCGTATAAGGTTACACGTTTGATTTTGTTGTTTTCTTGGTTTTTCTGCAAAGATTGCAAAGATGGAAGATTTGAACGCTTTTGTGACACACCAATCACCGATACTTAAGAATATAAACTTGGAGAACGAAATGGGAACATTTAACAAGCCACCAAAGTTATTAAGGATAGAAGATTACTCGAGTTGGGCCGATAAGTTTGAGACTTATGTACAAGCAGTCAACTATGATGCATGGAAAGCCGTTAATATGGAATACATCATACCTAGAAATTAGAATGGTACTAGTCATCGTTTGTCTCAAATTCCCGAGGCAGAAAAGACAAGATTTCTTTATGAGAAAAAGATGATGAATTTGTTCCAACAATCAATCAAGTCAGAGATCTTTCAATTAATGAAACATAATGGATCTTGTCATTCTATATGGGAAGCTTTATTGAATAAAAATAGAGGGAATCCGGACATGAGAAAGTCCAATTTTGCTCTATTAAAGAATGAGTTTGATATTTTTGCTATGGTCGAGGGTGAATCAGTGGCACAATTGATTGAAAGATACTTTCATTTGGTCAATGAAATGAAGCGTTTGGGAATTGATAAACAAGAGTATGAATACATTGATAGGCTTGTCGATTCGTTATCGGATGAATGGGAAACTTTCATCATGATTCTTCAATCAAACCCAATTAACTATGCAAGACTGACTTTGGCACGTTTCATTGAGAAGCTGGAAGCACAAGAACTAGAAATTCGAAAGAAGCAAAAGATGAAGAGTAATATTGTAACTCAAGACATAGGGTTGTACTTTAATGCTTCTCAATCTGTTGTGGCTCCTAGCTCGAAGATTCAAATGGCTTTTGTCACAAATAGTAGTTTTGGGGGAAGCTCTCAATCGTCAAGCATACCTCATTTCAAGTTCATCTGATGTTATGCATTGGAATATTGTTGTGAACATTAAAAACATCAATGGGCTAACTGCTAAAGACGTTCAAGAGCATATGGCGTTTCTAGGATCCATCCTGGAATCATATGAGTGTTTGATAGCTGGGAGAATTGGGAATTACAATATGACCAAAGAGGATTATGATCAGACTGAGCCGGAGGAGATGGAAATGTTGGATATTCGCTGGTGTGTGGCAAGTGTGGCTCGAAGAGCACAAAGTTTTTGGGAAATCACCAGCAAGAATTGTTTGGATGGGACGACTTCAAAGTTGGGTTTTGATAAGTCAAAGGTGAGGTGTTTTTGATGCAAAGAAAAAGGACACTTTAAGATGGAATGCATGAATCTAGAAGTCGCAGAGACAAGTCCAAATCCTTTTGGTAGGGATTATAACAAGCAAGCCATTTATCATCAAAGCTATCTTGCACCGGCAAAGTCATCAAAGAAGCCCGAGGCCTCGTCATCTAAAGCTTGTCATGAACAACTGGATGAGGGTTTGAACTGGAATACGATTGTTGGCTAATGTTGCTGAGGTAATTGGTAAGACTCAAGTTGAAGAACATATACAATTAAATTTTGTGAATGCATGTGTAGCGGTGGAAGATGTGGAAAATTTTGATGAAAACTTGGTTACCGATGGAAACAATGATGCTTCTGAAGTCATTAAGAGTGATGAATCTTGTGATGATATTAACACTGAGGAGACAGAATCTCCTAAGAGTTTTGAGTCTATCCAAATGAATTCTTTCAATCATTTTTACCTCGTGATGTGTATGAAAGTTTTGCATGATGGTGCAATGGCGAGGAAGTTCCACATGGACAGATTGACTTTGGAAAAGAACTTGTGGGTTAAAATCCTACAAGATGAGAAAACGATCTCAATGCTTAAACACATGGCTGAAGATAAGAAAATTGTTATCAATAGGCATATTGATGAGTAAGCAGAACTTAAAAGAGAACTTCAACTAACTAAAATTGAATTTAAAGGGATGAAACAAAACTTAAAAGTTATTCCGCCTCATCATATGTTCTAGATCACATTATTCCAAAAGGGGTACCGAAGTATCATGTTGTTCCGCTACCAATTTGGAGCTCTTATGTTCTAAAAGAACCTGAGGGTTTTCTTAAGGCGTTGAATGTGGTGCCTAATTCACCACAACATGATAGTTCATCATCTTTGTCACGTGATGAGCAAACTGGAAATACTCCTCATAGTTCTGAATGTGAGAGTGAGGTTGGAAGACAAGCTGCTGAAATTGTGTTGTCTGAAACATAAATTAAAACTCAAGAAAGTTTTAAAACCTATAATCCAAATGAAACTCGTAAAATTGGTAATCAGTATACTAAAACCAGAGCTGAAACTCATTCTAATGTGAAAGCTGGTAACTCAAAATTTGCTAATACCAGTTTTTATTACAATAGAAAGGGAACTGGTAACAAAGTGGGTGACAATGAATCTGCAAAACCCAATGATGTTTTTCAAAAGATCGTGTTTGTTAAAGGTGAGACCTCCAAAGAACATAAAGAGGCCATCTTTAGTTTACAATCTAATGATGAATTTTATAGATTGAAAAATGAAAGAGAAAGGGAAATGAATCATGTTCATCCTGTTAATAAGTTTGTTGATAGGAGGAAATTTTTATGTTGTAATGAAGAGGGACACTTGTTTTATTCATGTCCTAAGAGATTCTCTCAAGAGAGGAAATTTGTGGTGAATAAAAAACCACATGTGAAAGTTCCATTGGTAAAATCTACATCTCCACCCATCAAGATTTTAAAAAGGGGTGTAGATAAGGAACTTGTCAAAAATATTTTTGAAGTAGGTGAATTTTCAAAAGGTAAGAAAAATGATATTTTTTACAAAAAAACAAGTTCTGTTGGACAGACCTGGGTGGTTAAGGGTAAAATCGAGGATAAATCTGTTAATTTAACCACAGTAAACGAAGTCGAGTCTTGTAAAATTGAGAAAGATAAAAGAATTGAACTTTTAAAATCTGAGTCTTCTAATGAACTTGTTAATTCAATTGTTAAAGAAGTTGTTGAACCAATCATTGAACAAGTTGGTAAGTTTGTTTCATCGAGTTCATGTTCGTCTGATGATTCGTTATCTGATTATGATTATAATGGTTTAGAAGAGATTTAAAATGATAAAATGAAACAACCCAAGACCAAGAAGGCTTGGGTTTCTTTGTTTCACTAACTGCATACTTTTGTAGAGGCTTTCAAGATCCAATGACTCGCGTTGGATAATGTATAGTGGAGCCTCTCGATACATGACATGAACTCTTCAATTGTCAAAGAATGTTAAATCTATTAGAGGAGGATATGTGGGATTTGAAGGAAATCAAGGAGGACAAATTGTTGGTGAGGGTACTTTATCAAATAGAAAAGTGATGTTCGAGAATGTGAATTACATCATGGAGCTTGAGA
The DNA here is from genome assembly GCF_021521415.1 of Bidens hawaiensis. Classification (NCBI taxonomy): domain Eukaryota; kingdom Viridiplantae; phylum Streptophyta; class Magnoliopsida; order Asterales; family Asteraceae; genus Bidens; species Bidens hawaiensis. Next base: position 256,706 of record NW_027505128.1, read on the forward strand.
ATAATCTGTTGAGTATCTCCCAAATTTGTGACAACGGCTTTTCAACACACTTTACAAGTCAAGAGTGTATGATTTTGAAGCCTGGGTATTTGAGTAAAAAGCTGATCTTTTTACTAAAGCTTTCGATAAAAAACAGTTTTTTATAGTTGTTAGGGCTTAACGGTATTAAGAACATGGGCGATGGGAAAGTGAGTGATACCGAGGTTATGGATTTCGACCTTTGTGTAACCGTTCACCAGGTCGAATTTCTTTGTAAATATTTGTTTTTTTATTAAAACTGGTATTTTATTTTTGAGGGGGAGAAAAGGTTTGGGAAAATACAAAAACATTTGAAAAATCTTAAAATACAAAAACATTAAAAATGTTAAAATCCAAAAACAATAGAAAATGCTCCTCAAAATGTGTTTTGGCATAAAAGGAATATGATAGTATATTGATTGTTTTATTCCAAATACGATAAATTGAAGTATAAAAGTCTATTGCTTAATGTTCGGTATATGGGTAGGCTTTTAAACAATAAGTCATTAAACTTTGATCACTATGTACAAATGTACAAATTTCACTACTGAATTGATCAAAAAATGTTAGTCATACATTGTTCCTCCATTGCGCGCGTCTTAATACCAGTAAGAAACGGACCCTAAGGGATACAATGTCTGCAAGCCGACAGATGAGATCGTACATACTCATCCTTGGTAAAGGAAACTTAGTGTATTGCTTGATAACGAGGGTATGCCTTGTTGTTGAAAACTGTTGCTATGATTGCCAAATTAAAAATTTTTAAATGTTTTGATCTGTTGGTTCTAAGGTTTAAGTCAAGTTGAGGTAGCATGGTAAAAATCTAAATAAGCCTGAATCAAGATTAGAATATGATCATATTATGATATTATGTGCTTAATTGAACCTTAATCGTATCATAGATGTCTCTGAATCTTTTGTTATGAAAGTTTAAGTGGACAACAATACCCATAACCGGCTTAACATTAGACATAATAAAGCTGAAAACCGTGATGGAAGAATGGCATGATTAATATGATTCCTTTCTCAACTCACAAAAATATGTTTCTTTTGGTTTGTAATTAGTTCTTATTTTGATATGTGTCTTTTTACAAACTTTCGTTCATAAACCAAAAAGATTTTACATTTTTGTATTATTTTTTATTTTGGTGAATGGTGATTCAGGTTTGAATATTCGTGAACCGGAATCGAGTGGTTGTTTATGAAAATATTTTCAAAATTGGGGTTTATAAGTTCAAAATGAATTAGTCAAGGTCATTAAGTTGGACTTGAATATTTCAAAAATTGTGAAATTGGTTGTTTTTAAAATCAAAATGTGTTCAAAATTTTAAAAGCATTCATCAAGGTCATTAATTCGGACTTGATCGGGATCGTATGTGTGAAATTTGTCAAGTTTAATCATAAAAAATTGCAAACGTATAAACAAATTAATTTATACAACATATAAGTCTATTTGGCTTATACAGCGTATAAGTCAATTAACTTATACGAGCGTATAAGGTCTTATATATATAGGATGTTATACGCTACATTCATTTTTCTAGCTTTTCCGTGTTTTACAGTCATACACGTTGTTCATATTTCATCCGTATATCTTTCCCTTTTGCTTCCGTATAACTAAAATTTGTGATTCTTGTGGTTAATTTACACACTTCAAGAATTAATCGAGGTATAAATCAAAGCTTAATTGTCATATATGTTTAGGTTTGTCATCCGATGAACAGTATCGTATACACTTGGATATAATTAGACTTGATTTTGAATTGTGGATATAGGGGTTCTGTTCGTATATGTTTATCAATGGTGTTCCGAACCTAATGGACTATATTGATTTGATTATTGTTGGGTATTAAGTCCAAGATTGTGTTTGACCGAGGAACGCATAAGATTCTAAACTTATCTGTCGTATAAGTCTTCTGACTTATACGACGTATAAGAATTAAAATCTTATGCGTTGAATCTTTTCATATGGACTTATACGTGTAAAGTACTTATGCGCTGAACTGAGCTTATTCGTTTATCTGAACTTACACGTGATCTAGACTTATACGCGTGATCTAGACTTAACCGTTGCATCATGCTTATCTGTGATTAGACTTACACGTATTTAGAACATACACGAAAACATTGTTATTGAAAGTTATGCGTACTTGAGCATATACATTCATATTCATACAAGTTTTAAATATTTTTTGGATCTTACTAACATGTTATCTTGTTTGTTTGTTTTTTTGTTTGTTTGTGTGTATGTAGATAGTAAAAGTAAAGGATTTTGATACTAATCATAATATCTGTGCTTTCCTAGATGGATCTGATGACAAGATGGAACCATTTCGGGTTATATTGCCATTCTTTGAGAGGTCGAGGATCTTTAAAGCTATTACTGCTAACACGGTAATAATCAAGGAGCTTGTTGCTGAATTCTAGAAAAATGAAAAGCTTGAATGAGAATGTATAAAGTCAGTTGTCAAGAAGAAGGAGATTATAATATCTGAACAAGTGTTAAGGGATGTTTTGGAATTACGTGATGAATCTACTGATCCGACTTCATTAGATGAAAGGATGGTGAAAGGTTGCTTGCTGAGAATGGGTTACAAGAATGACTTGGATAGAGGTTTCTTGAAGACTGGGTTGTCAAGACCTTATAAGTTCTTCGTTCATGTGATAGTACATTGTTTTGGGCATCGAAAGGGTGGTTATGAGGATATATTGGACTACCAAATGTGTGTGATGGCAACTTTATGCTTGAATTTGAAGTATAACTTTTTTAAAGTTATATACGAGCATATGAAGCTATATTCTGATAACCTATGGCTGATGTATCCGAGATTTGTGCAGCTGATTATTGATCATCAGTTTCCTAATACTGACAAATCGGGTGAGGAGATGAAGCTGGCACACATTTCTGTTACTGGATGTGCTAAATTGAAACTCACAGGCATAAATCTGAAGACGAAATTCCTAAGTTTCGTGCTTTATTTGGGCATTTATTGAATCCTGATTATGTTGCTCCAACGAATAATCAGTGGAGGAAGGAGGATGGTGATTCGGATAAGGAGAACGAGAATGTCCGAATGCAAAGTTATGTGTCTTTGGGTGGAAAATTGTTTGTTAAAGCTGAAAATGATGAAGCTGGAGGCTTCCAGAAGGTCAAGATGAAACGTAAACGTATTATTAAACCTGAGGTTGTTACTCCTCCTGCTCCTATTCTATATCCTATAATTCCTCCACAACAACAACCTATTGTTGATGAACCTGCTGTTGATCAAATTGTTGATGATGAAGAAACAAAATCTGATTGTGAGATTCCAAAGAAAGTTTTATTTGATCGTCGAGCTATGCATGATATTCGTAAGGAACGTCGATCAAAGAAAAAGTTTGATGATGATGAGACATATTTTCCTGAAACTAGTCAACCGAAAAAGAGACGACTCAAGCATATGGTTAAAAGTTCTATAATTGATACATGTTTAGTTGATGAACATGAGGATGTTGAAGTTAATCAAGGAGCATCAGTTGATAAGACTCCAGATGTGGCTAAAGCACCAGAAGCTGAGAAGACACCTGTTTTTTAGGTGAATTTTGATGATGCCATTGATTAGTTGATTAAAACACCAAAAGCTCAAAACTATACACCAAAGGTTGATGAACCTGTGCATCAAGAAACAGAGAAAGCTTATCCAAAAGTTTCTCAACAATCTTTTTATGATATTACTTACAACTAGATGGTCCATTAAAAGAAGTTGAATTGTTGAAAGAAAAAGTGCAAATCAAGATGTGAAGATTACAAGTCTGGTTTATGAGAATGATCGTCTAAGGGCTGATAATGTTGAAATTAGGAGAGGTTAGACGAGAGTGAAAGGAAAAGGTAGTTATCTGATGATTAACTTGTTGAACACATGAAATATTTTGTTATCATCGAGCAGAAATTGGGTATTCGTTTTAACTCAGAGGTTGACAACGCTGAAGTCGGTAATACTGTGTTTGAAAGGGTTTATGGTGGTGATATTGGTGTGGTGGAAACATATTTTCGTGTGGAGTATGATTTTGAGAAAGCTGCTGATAAAGGCAAGACTAAGATAAAAATAACCTATTGTTGTTGATGATAATTTAGGAGCCTCTGTGCAAGCTGAGGGATCTAGTCATGCTGATTTACAAGTTACTGAATCTGTGATTGAGCCTGTGATTGAACAACCTGTTCAAGCTTCTGATGAGGTAAAGGTTGTTGAGGAGGAGGAAGAAGGTAAAGAAGATGAGGAGATGGTAGATTATGGAGATTCTGATGATTATTTTGATGATTTAGATGACGATGATACACCTCAAGGTGGTGCAGGTACAATTGCTGATAAGTCTGAAAAGAAGTTTGATTCTGTTGGTGGTGATGTAACAAGATGAACCACAACAGTAATCTGAATCTAAAAGTGCACCGGCAGAGAAGCCTTTGGAAGAATTAGAAGATTTGATTACTTCAAACTTTCGTGTTTCTAATATGGTGGATGATCTGGAAGAGGTAGAGATTCCTGTAGACAAGTCTGAATTCGCGAAGATGTTAGAGGTCTCTATTGAGGACTTAACATTTGATTTTGTGAAAGATATTGCTGACCTAGAAATTCATGAAGACTGGTTGAATCCTAATGTGGAATTAATTGATAAACCATATGAGCAACCTAAGAAATAGAGATGGATCCGAATCCATATGAGCAACCTAAGAAAGTTGAGACTATGGACAAGAAAGATTGGTTTCCTAATTGTGTGGATGAGCCGAAACAAGTTTATCTTAACCCGGTGGAATATAATCAGAAAACTCAACAAGATGTTGCTTTGGGAAAGTGTATAAGTATTGCATACTTGAGTAAGATTCAGAAGATTGGGATTAGACGATTATTCGGAGTACAATACTTCAATAATTTAATGGAGTTAAAGTCGTTGCCATGGTTTGACGTCTAAGATATTTGTATGCATTATGACTTGGTCTGCAAGCTGAATAGAGGGCATATTAAGGAGGTTTGGGAGTTTTTGGTAAATGAGGAGAAGAATGGTTTCAAGAAATGGACACCTCAGGTTCCTAAAGTCTTTATATACAAATCTAGGAAGAATCCTGAAGATGAGTTGATAAGAACATTGAGGTATTTGAGGCCAGACTCGCTACGCATAATACCGTTGTACCCAATGGAACATGATTTTTATCCTTACTTCCTTTGTTGGTCTTATTTGGCGTTGACTGGCGAAGCAAGTATCTACTTGGATCGTGGGAATGAAAAGTATGACATTATTCGAGTATATGATCCAATGTGGCTGGTAAACTGTTCGTCGAAAGACATTGAGATATTACATACGAACAGGATACAATGTAATGACAAGAAAGTGAAGTTGCAAGCCAACCAGTTCCAAAAAGTTGAGGACTTATGTTTTGATAAATAGATTCATTCTGGTAGAGCTTGGGAAACAAACTGGAGGGCAGTTGGTGACGAAAAAGAAAGGCTTGAAGCTGAAATGGAGGCTAAATGTCAAGATCGAGTTACCGAGGCGTCATGGAATAGATTTCAATATATGTTTATGGGTGTATCTCGACCTACATCACAGCAAGGATCAACCAAGCCGTCTTTTGAAGACGTTACAAGGAAAGAGTATCAGAAAAGAGTTTTTGGTATGGATTGAAGACCTAGCAATATCCAGGGGGAGTTTGTTAGATCATTAATGTCTAATGCAAGGTCTTGTGGGCTAAATATGTCAAATATATATTTTAAATGGCTAAAAATGGCATTAGTTGATAGTGGCGTATAAGTCTTAGAGACGTATAAGGCTTATACGAAGCGTATAAGTCTTATTACAATAGACTTATACAGCCCAACATATTACTATATATAGGCTTATCATGTCATTATTTTGCAATAGTTTTTAGAAATTCTCTGATCAGTTGTACTCACTTTGTTATATCAATATATTGGAGCTTATGAGTGATTGTGTTGTGAATCCTTTATGACGTTATTCCGCGATGTCTTTTAGTATAGCAAATGCATTTCATCTATCCTAATCATATCGTTTACACGTACATGATGATTTGCATGACCTGGATCATGTTCTTTCATTTACTTATCAATTTTTATACAATAAATTGTGAAGATATTATTATAGAAGTATGATATAATTATATATATATATATGTATATCAAAAGAAACTTTTATTTTGGTTATCGTTTCGTTAAGATGTGTGAAAACTATTTTATTATTATTATTATAAAACATAAGGTTAAGTTGAGAAAATATATCTATATAAACATAAAGTTAAATATATGTATATACTCATATATATAGACACACACACATATGTATATACAAATATATGCATACATGAAAGGAATATCTTTAGCGATAAATCATTTTGAGATGAAAATGATGCTTGGTTCGTTAAACTAGTGGAATTATTACTAATTTTTAGTTTAAATATAATTTTATTTAATTATAACCATTAAAAATAATAAATAAAAAAACAGCAGAACCAGGCCTAGGGGGAGTCGAACTTGTGCCCTAGGCCGGTTCAACACTTTACAAACCATGCACCAGCCAACTGGGATGGTTGCTAACACGTTAATGGAATGGAAAAGAATATATATATATATATACATACTCAGTCTTTACCCGAAATCATATAAACCCTAATCCAAACAATTCCAAACTGAATAATACCCTCTTTCAATTAAAATTGAAGAGGGGTTTGATTAAGAATTGAAATCCGAACAAGAACCACCGAGAAATTACCTTAAACAAATATGAATTAAAGGTGTTCGGACCGTTTAGGGTTTTCGGCCAAGAAGTTGATATAAATTGGTGTAACATCCTACTTTCGATAAGAATTAATAAAATAAATTTCGTTTATTTTATAATATGTCGTGTGCCGGTTTAAATAAATAAACTAATAGAAGGTGGGCTTGGACTTTAGAAGATGAAATAAGTAATGGAATGGGCCTTAGGTCCATTGGCTTAAAGAATAGTATAAATACCCCTTAAACCCTAAACCTTTCCATTTCTATCCATCTCTACATCATAGCCTACACCTTGAAAAACACACACAAACACTATCGTTTAACCCGAACCAAAATCCGAAGGCGAAAACCCGAGCTTGTTGGTGCTAGATCGTTGTGAAGAACCAAGGTATGTTTATAACTAGAAATCCTTCATATAGGTCCGGATTCATTTAGATAATCACATATCTGTTTTAGTATGATGAAAACGAATCTAACCAAACAAATATTACTGAAATGGATAAGCATTTGGTACGGTAATTGATAACCTAAAAGGAACCCGTAACCTATATGCCTAAATCTCACCCTTTAAACATTGAAGTTTGGCCGATTTGATGGTCAGGGTTTGTAGGCGCTGTAATTCCGAATCCATTGATACCTAAATCGTGATAATTGGTTAAGAAACGAGGGTTTAATTGCAGATCTGGTGAATGTTGACTATTCTGTGTTCTTGGCAATTTTGACTTTGACTCTAAGTCAAAGTCTAGATAAGAACATAGATGATTCGTTAAGAATGGTGCAATTCGTTATGTCCAGATAGCGAATTAGTTCTACCATTCGTTAAGACCAAATAAAAAATTAGATCAACCCAGTTCGTTATGCTAAGATGACGAATCAAGTGATTCGCTACCTACTAGTTCGCCATGAAATGATAACGAATCAAGTGATTCGTTATGATAAGTTAACGAATCAGAGGGCGAACCAGATGATGATTAGACGACAAATCAGTTAACGAATCAGCTAGACCCCAGCCAGGGGCTCTGCCCCTTGGACCCTGCTAGGGGCTGCCGCCCCTAGACCCCGCTGCCAGGGGCGCTGCCGCCGGACCCCCGTCCGTTGAGGGTTTTAATTAGACTAGTGACGTGATATGGGTAGTGATAGATAATTGATACGTGTAATTGTTATACAGTTAGTCGTGCACAGCTCAAAAGGGGGATTCCCATAAATGGTGAACGTAGCCGCATTCAGGTGAGTTTCTAGCCCCATTTCCTTGTTATGTTTTCGGGGCTGTGTGCATACTCGATGTGATAGTTAATACACTTACCTTAAATGGTAAGTGTATGCCATGTATGATTTATATGTTAATTATGTATATCTTGAATGTGATCGAAAGCTTGTCGGTACGTGAACGATCTTCGGATATTGCATGTATTGATAAGGGAGGTATGTATATGATAGATGGATGTGTATGATAGATATATGTATGAATGTGTATGAAAGAGTAAAGAATGCTATGTATGTTACGAGTACGTAAAGACAAAATGTACGAAGATGAAGAAGTAAGGGATCAGACCATAATAATATCTGAGATAGGGAAGAAAGGGATCAGACCCTAATAATATCTGAGATAGAGAAGTAAAGAGGAATCAGACCCTAATAATATCTGAGATAGACAAGAAAGGGATCAGACCCTAATAATATCTGAGATAGACAAAGGAAAGAGGGATCAGACCCTAATAATATCTGAGATAGACAAAGGAAAGAGGGATCAGACCCTAATAATATCTGAGATAGAATGGATAGTAAATATATAGTATGAAAGTAATAAAGTATGTATGTATGTATGTATGAAGTTAGGTAAAGAAAGTAAAATAGTAACGTAATTATTATGTGTCTTCGGATGCATAATGGAAGGTAAGTGTACGTATTGTATGTTATGTGATTAACTAGAACTCACTCAGCGTAGCTGACTTTTAGTATGCACGCAGGTGAGTAGAATGAGGCAGCTGGCTTGAGCGGGGACACATGACGGTATAATAAAGAAGCTGACATCTGAAGATCTATTTGTTATGTTTTGAACTAAAAGACATGTTTAAGTTATGTTTTAAAGACAAGGTTATGAATGTTTGTAACGACTATTGATGTTTTATGTTATTCCGCAAAAGTTTTAATTAACTCTGATATTTAGAACTGTGTTTATGAGTAAATCCAACACCAAATGTAGGGCACCGGTAACGGGGCCTTACAATTGTCACGCGCTACCTGTTTGATAAAATTGGGTTAGGGTTTCGTGCCTTGGTGATATAAGGATGGTGTAGTTCAAATTAATTGCATTATCGACATGTATTTATAGTGTGACAATATCGTATAAGCCATGGTTCGAGATTAATGTAAAATTGATCAATTGGAAACCCATTTGCTGTCAATATACACGAGTTACCATCTAGAACATCAACGTGGAGGACAAAATGCAAATAAGCAATTCCAATTCCTGTTTTACGCCTAAAATGAGGATCTAATTGAAGGGGGAGGGGGTGTCTCGCGTCGATGGGAGGGAAAATTTAAGAAAAAGAAAAAAATAATTATTTTAAAATATTGCAAATTAGTCCCTAAGTTTTGACTGATTAATTAAAGTAGGGTAAAAACATTGTTTGCGGTCAAAACTGCACATGATAAAAAGTTATTATAACTAATTCAAGTAATAAACAAATTCGAGTAACGCAAAGATGAAATGACGACAAAACTCATAAAATAAATAATAGTTCATTATTTTACATTAAATAGCGAAGATCCTAAAGAATAAAATAAAAAAATTAAAACGGTCCGGGTTTCGAGTCCAAAATTGACGAATGTTACAGTATTCACAACTTTTTGAAATTTCTTCTAAAAGTAAGAAAAAACCATAACATAAAGGAAGAAAACAAAGGGATTATTTTATATATATAAATAACACAGATCTTTGAGTGGTCGAATAATGCTACAAACAGAAAATATGATAAGGACAGCTTATATATAGGATGTATCAGCGGCGTATCACCATGCCCTAATCACATCGATATTTGTAACGTTACCCAAAAATTCACCTAGGTTCTGAGTTATGACACACAACCGTATTCACTATGAGTTCTGTGCGAGTACTTTAATAATTATGTGTGCACTCATAATTATTTAGGTCATCTCATGATGCACATAGTTCATCCGGTTGTGCGGGTTTAAAAGAAGGTAAAAGAAAATCTTTTATTTAAAGTCGATAATTAAATTTAATTATATGATAAAAAGTAATGAAACAAAATAAATGGTTGAAATTTGATGACTAATAATAACTAGTAAACAACTTTGCGAAATATAATGCAACTGTCAGGTAAATTATCGAAAGTAATAACAGCAAAGTGAAATAAAAAGATGGAGGAAATTTTGAAATTAGATAAGCAATTTACAAATTTGATGTATAAAATATTGGAAGTGACAACAAGAATTCATGAATAACTATCCACATAAATAGGATCACACAACAACACATCACATGATTAAAGAAATATAATAATAGGCTAGAAATGAAGATTATAAAATCGGATAAGATGAGGAAAGAGTGTTATGAGATTGAGGTGAGTTTTAGGAAATTTAGGTAGCCATGTATTAAAATATCAAAATAGAATTTTGTACATGTGACTCATATTAGATAACTATGTACAACACATGTCCATAGTCCCACGTTCTAAAGCAAAAGGTCTTTAGGAAATCGGTCATATGTAGTTTATGATATAAATACGGTACTATTAGATAACCATGCACATCACCATGCATATAGTCCCAGTAAATAACTAGTCATAGACAACTTAAATTGTGCTAACAAATTTCGTAACAATAAATAGTGCAATACACAAAATAATAGGAGTTGATGAGAGATTTAATTAAACATAAATAACTATGGCTTTCATTCATAACCAAATTGAAGATTTAGAGCAATCATTTCTATTAATAAAAAATATTGAAATGAACTACGAAAATAAAATAAAATAAACGTCTCTTGTGTAGCATGTATTCTTGAAAGTTGAGGCTTAGACTTGGGAACCATTGATGTAGCACACTTGTCCTTGAGTAGTTTGGTTAACTTGAACTTGGTTGGATGAGTTATGGTTGGCTTGGATAGCTTGATTAGGTTAGGCTTGGATTACTTGAATGGGTTGAGCTTGGATTTGTTGAATTTGATTTACTTCGCCTTGGTTGTATTGGGCTTGGGTAACTTGGGTTGGATAGACTTGGGATTGGTAAGCTTGATAATGATTGGCTTGGGCTGGGTACGATTGATTTTGGTTTATGTGTGCGAGTCTTGTGCAAGCATTGAGGTAATGGCTTGGGTCTCCATAATTGTAACAAGCTCTAATAGTTGAGGGTGCTTGAGAAAACAGTTGAGCATAAGGTAAAGTATGGGGTTGGGTAAGAGGTGAGGTAAATGGTTGAATCATGGGTTGGTTGAGTTCACGGCATGTGGTAAAGAGGTGACCAAAATGACCGTAATGGGTGCATTGACGAACCATTCCACCAAGTGAGAGCACTTGATTGGAAGGCACTTGAGGCGTAGGTGGTATTTTTGTGTTCCGTACACGAAAATGGATCAACACACTTTCGATATGTTCAACCCATTGGAGGAGGGTGGTCGCACCCTCGGCTCCAACGTAATCGGTTAGGTTTGCACTTGTGAATTGCTTGAAGGGGAAATCAGTTTGGTTTGGATTTACAGTGGTGGCAGATGCATTCACGGTTTAGAGCTGAGAGATTATTGTTAGGAGGGCTTCCACGATTCCCTTAGCAATGCGGGATGACATGTTACGGCCAGAGTTGCCGGTGCGATGGTTACGGTTGATGAGGTGGGAAGAAGGCATGCTATAAGGACGAAACGTGAAAATTTATTAGGTTTTGGGATAAATTTATTACTATGCGAAATTTCGAGTTTTGTGAATATTCATGAGGGTATAAAATAAAAACTTTATTAACCTTAACTTGGAGTATTGATAAAATTGATAATAGTAAAACTTAAATAATGGGTTGAGATGTGCAAGAATCATCATGAGCTTGAGAAAATAATCATTCATAACAAAATCAAAAATTTAAACAAAAATCTCATTGTTAAAATATCCATGTATCGCCATGGCTTAATTTTTGAATAACATATTTAACATTGATTAAAGTCGAGACGAGAGGTTGAGGTGAATGGTTGGGGTATCCATGTATCACCATGGCTTTTCCACCCATTCTTTCAACTAAAACATCATAAGTGAAGGTTCCCAGCCGGATCTACACGGAATATCTCGTTCTACGTAGGTGCGGAATCCCTACGTAAGACGATACGAGCGTAGAATCGATATACGTTAAACACAAGCAAACACACGTTACAATAAACAAAGAACACGTTGTATTGCAACTAATAACACGTGATATATCAATCACCGATTACACGAACTGAACAACTCTTCTCAAACAAGCCGTAACCTAAACCTATATATCATACGACAACTTCGCCTAACATGTTTAGGCGAAGTTGTCACTAACTTCGCTTGTTCCACAAGTGCGCCTATATCAGGCGAACTTGTGAGACAAGTTCGCTTAAACCTTAATACAAATCCAAATAACACGATTACAGACACTAGATACTGAACTACTGACATCATGTACCAACAGACTCCCCCTTGGCAGTAGCTTCATATCTCTATCTTCAAACACGTGTCTCGTAATCCCAAAAATTTTGTATCATCCATCTTCAAGCTATGAACGCCTTCTCGTACACAAACTGAAACTACTCTTTGATATTTCTTTGCTTCTTCTTTCCAAGCAGGAATGTAAAATATCTTTTTCTCGTTAGCACCTGCAGATCAGCTTGAGACAAATTCACTAAATGCATATGATCATATACTCTCATCAGCTCTTGTTCATCTTCATCCTCCATTACTGCTTCAGCTGTTTCACTATCAACGTACCACCATTTCAGATCTTTGAGCACATCCTTGGGCATTTGTTTCATCGGCACTTCTTTTAGACACCGGATCGGCTTATACTTCATTATCATCCAAGGCTTGCCATCTGCTCTCATTCCTCTGTCTTTGTCTTCAACGAGCTTTCCTCTCTGTGGTTTCACAGCTCGAACTTTTTCTCCTTTATGCTTTCCTTCCAGACTATCTTCCAATGATCCTAGCCATATTATCATCACTCCTGTTGATCAACCTCAACCTGGCTAAGTCCTTCACTTCACATTCAGGCAATGTATTCAACAATCTCAACAACCTCTTGAAATACTGAACCCCATCATACCTTTTAATCACAAAAAGCCTCAACTGCTCATCATATAACCAGCATATAATCCCCTTTTTCGATTCAGCATAACCCCTGATGTTGTAACTTTTCTTGAACATAGTAGGGACCGCCGGTTTCTTAGTCTTTACGAACCATTGAGCGTAGCCTTCTTTCCATCTTGGCTGCTCCTCCATTCTGTCTCTATCACATCCCGTATCTTGACCCAAATCTGACTTTTCAACTTCTGGAATTTCATGTTCAACGTTGTCCTCCACAATCTCTCCTTCTTCAACTTCATCGTCAATCACGATCTCAATATCTTCCAATGGTAACACATCATCATCATCATCTAACACCTCCTCAGCATCCACAACCACCACATCATCACCCCCTGAACCGCCAGCTGCACTCGTTGACTCCCCCTGAGATGTGGAAAGTCCCAAGAGCTTGTTCAGTTCTTGGCAACTCTCCACCTGCACCTTTCGATGCATTGGGATCATCGTCTCGATCGTTACGCTTTTTTGTCCTCAGCTCGTCACCCTTACAGCTCATCTCCCCCTGAGATGCCAAGAACTGTTTCAAGGCATCAATTATTTTACCATGCTCGATCAGGAGGGACGAACTGAATTTGATTCTCCGCAACGAGGCGCTGAATAGCATGAGTCTGGATAAGATTTACTCTTGATTGTTCTGCCACGACCCTTTCAAGCGCTGTTATTCTTTCCGAATCGGATAAGGTTGCATCGAAATCAAACCTCATATATGATATGTCTTGAGCGTACGGAGGAGGGATTCCAATGTAACTGGCACCTCAGAAACAGGTGGAAACGTAACCGCAGGTGGTATCGTAACCGACAACCCTGCAGTGGCAACAACTGTCGACTCAATAAACCTTGCTACGACCTCCGATGGAGTAAGAGTTGGAGGTGGCAAGGACACAATCTCCGGAGCCGAGAGCGGGAATGTAGTGGGTGGTATGCCAAATGAAGATGAGGTAGTCCACCACGGGAACATCCGTGGCGCTTGCGCCTGTAACTGGCAATGGTGTAGGGACTATAGTCATACAAATAGTGCGGGTGGAGTGAAACGAACCACCCTTGAGCTCTCACCAGCTCCCGAACCTGCACCTGCCCTTTCCCTTCTCGATCTACGGACCAACTGATGTAAATCTTCCTCAAAGTCCGAATCACTGTCATTGGTGTCTCTCTTCCTCTTCCCGTGAATTCTTTCTTGAGTAATCAGAATCTTTCTAGCTTCAGCCACATCATCATCTGAGAATCAGAATCAACCTCGTCGTAGCTGCCACCGACACATCCACACTAGAAACCGGGCAACCGAGACTTGCACCTCTTCCTCTGGATCAAAACGTTCCATATCGAAGAAACCTTGACCGCCAAAATCAGCTTCAAGGTCTACATTATCCTCCGGTGCCACAACAGGAGCAGCAGGTAAAGCTTGTTGTACCTCAGGTGGTGGTTGAGGTGCTCCAGCCTGTTGTGGTGCCGGATCCCGAACTCGTCCCCACGAGCTGGAACATACTCTGGGTTGATCAAGTACCCAAATAATGGAGTATGTCGAGGACGGAGCTCAGCTTGCTTCTTGCACTTGATGATCTACACTGAACGAAGATTCTCTTGCTTACACTCTCCACATATCTAATCGGGCGGCGCTGAGGTAACGTGGGAGCAACATGATTCAAGATCATTTGAAGGAATCTTGGATACATCAGAAATCTCTCACGCGCCACGCTCGTCTCTGACGGTCTATCTCGTAGAACACCATCTGACTAAAGCTATAACGCTTATTGTAAGTCAGTGCTGTCAATGCCGACTGCATGGTCGCACCCATTCCATCCGTACCGGCCTTTCTCCCCGACATACACACGATCATCACGTGCATAAGAAAGCGCCATTGGTCTAACAAGAATCCCTTTCGTCTTTGAGTATCCCCAATGGACCAGAATAGCCCATTCTCAGAAAAGCACCATCTCTGAATGGAGCCACGAAATCTGTAGGATCGTCTCTCGTTTCATCCCCAAACTGCAAAGCCACCCTGATCTGTTCAGACGAGAACTGCACTATCTGATTGTTAACCGTTGCACGCATAACCGGGGGCTCGACTCGACAATCATATTCCACTGTCTGCCAGAAATCTTCTATGTTTGGCAAAGAGATATGCAGTGTTGTAGTAATAGCGTGGAAGATACGTGAGCGGATAAGAAACGTGATGATCTCGCGGAAATCATCAACACCGCTCTCATCCGGGTCCAAAGTTATGTACATGTTATGCCCCGGAAAAAACTGCCGATTGTTATCTCCTCCTTCGTCACCACCTGCACCACCTGCTCCAGCTACAGCTGCCATTTCTGCAACAAAAACAGTCTAAGTTAGAGAATCGTCAAGTCAAATCACAAATTCGCCTGTTACCATGAGCGAAGTTATGATTTATTCTGTATAAGCGAAGTTAGGGGTGGGGCGAAGTTGGGAACAACTTCGCCATAACTTTAACTTCGCCTGATAACAGTTAATTAAAAATAAGTTAAGGGCTAGGCGAAGTTGATGATAACTTCGCCTAACCACAACTTCGCCTCTTATTCTGTTAAACAATTAAATCAACAGGCGAAGTTAAGCGTTAGGCGAAGTTAAGGATAACTTCGCCTAAACTGCAACTTCGCCTGAATCTGAAGCGGCAACATATTAGACGGCCAAACGACGTGTAGATGGTGAATTTGGAGATTGAAGACTCTATAAAACATGATTTTAAGACGATCTAGACGATCAAGTTGATTACGACCACGTTATAACAAGTTTGAAAAGCGGGTGTGTTGAGGTTTCGAATGAACGGGGTCACAAACGGATCAAAACGACCTCTGATTAATGTTATTAACATAGATTATTCATTATCCCGACACTACACACCTTTAATACGGGTTGAAACGGACTAGAATTAAGGTTAGATTGAGTAGATAAGTTCGCCGAAGATGATGGGTGAATAAGTTCGCTTGAATATGAACAGGTGTTTGACCAAAATGCTCTTATATATGTCTGACATTATAACAGGCGAAGTTAGGGTTAACTTCGCTTACCTCATAACTTCGCCTGTTTAAACAACTTCGCCTCTTTCCTCAACTTCGCTCAATATGAAACTTTACCAAACAGACCCTTATAAATTGAACATAATGCCATTAACTTTTAAAACTTCCTTTAAAGAGTTAACTGATCCGATCAAGAACAAGTAACCAGGTATAAAATCATAAAACGACATAAGTAGAATAAATTTTAGAAATAAGTACACGGATCAAATTTCTGTCTAGTCAGGGACCAACATGTTTTAGAAAAGATCCGAACAGGAATCATACTAATTAAGTGACTGTCACATAGATCCATGTTTAGCTGTATTATGACATAAAGAAATAGGTTGTAAGCAGGTAAATAACTTAAAATGGTTTTCATCGCTTCTGTGATACGGGTTAGGTTCAATTAAGCTCAAAACTTAAATGCGCAACACATCAGAGATTGCGATGCCTCCTATCTATTCTCAAAGCTTATTTGGCTTTCCCCAAGTCACCCCGAGTTGACCTCGACCGTAGTGTCTGATTAAATTGTAAGTACACGTCGATCTGTAGAGTCTTCTTCCCGTTCTCATTCTTGCATCTTGATTGAGAAGTATTAACATTATAAGCTCTAGAATGTCTCAGTAACACATAATAATAAAATTTTTTTTATTATTATTATTTTTTTTTAAATAATAAGATTTACACAGCTTCAAGTAAACTACTGCAAGTCCCGAATCTGGATCACTGCAGTTTCTTGACACACCATCTTCTCGGGAATCAGAACACTCACGGGCTCGTGTATGACTGGGTAATCGCTTTTCTGCCTATCATTCGGAAAGATATATATGGAGACATGCACAACTCTTAAGGAGTTTCCACGTAAAATCGAGGAGATTTAGTTAGTATCACTTCTACTTTTACGCACCATAAAAAGCTACCATGACATACAATGACTGTTCTAAAGTCTTTTAGGCCTAATAACTTCACTAGTTAAGCACACAGAATCAGTTTGTCCATCACTTTCAAGGTTGGATCAATTTTCTTTTAAACATTGTATAGATACTTCTTACGAAGCAGTAGACTTGAAAAATTATTTCATCTCCCATTATAAAAATATTTTTAACTTCTATCGCCCCGATCAAGTCGAAGTCTTCAGGTAAACGGCTATCCTGAAGATCCAATGGATCAGCTGGACCGACCACATACGAGTATGTGTCCTTCTAACTAAGTATGAACGACTAATTTCAGCGAAAGAATAAAACACATCATAAACCGCCCCGGTCACTTTCAGTCATCTGGTTAATGGCTATCCTCATACTCTACAGGTAGAAATGAGGACCAAACATATCCGAAGATATGTCCTTCAAACTGAAGCAACCGACATAATTCTAAGCGATAGTGACGTTTTTTTATATATATATATATTTTTTTATTTTTTTTTTAAACAAAGTAAAAAATGAAAAACACGGTTACTCGGGATTGATCATCCCATTTAGCTCAACAAGGTTTTGAAAACGAGTTTTGTCAAACGCTTTAGAAACAAATCAGCGAAATTATCTAGCGAATCAACATTTTCGAGCACTATCAATTTCTTCTCAGCACAATCCCGTATAAATGATGACGGATGTCAATGTGTTTAGTTTTGCTATGCTTTACGGGATTGTTAATTACTGAGATAGCAGCAGTGTTATCTATGCAAATAGAAGTATGAGTGAAATTCAGACCGTAATCGCGCAATTGCTGTTGTATCCAAACAACCTGGGAGCAAGCAGTTCGATGCTGCCATGTATTCTGCTTCACATGTAGAAATGGCGACTGAGGTCTGCTTCTTGCACTGCCATGACACTAATCTGCCTCCAAGAAACTGACATCCACCTGTTGTTGACTTCCGATTCTGATTGCATTCTCCATAGTCAGAATCTGTGTAGGCGACTAACTCCAAGTCTCCTTCTTTCATGTACCACACCTAGCTTAGCTTGCCTTTGAGATACCGCAATATCCTCTTCACACCCTTCATGTGAGATTCCTTTGGGTTTGCCTGAAAATGAGCACAAAGACAAACTGCAAACATAATATCAGGTCTAGATGCAGTTAAATACATTAAAGAACCGATTATTGCCTGATATTGGGTGGGGTCCACGTCTGCATCACTGTCTGTATCAGCACCCAATTTATGGTTGACGCAAACTGGAGTATCAAATCGAGTGTTGTCATCCATCTTGAAGCGTTTGAGAACGTCTTGGACATATTTAGTCTGATGAATGAACATCCCATCTTTCTTCTGATCAACCTGCAATCCTAAAAAGAAAGTTAGTTCACCCATAGAACTCATTTCAAACCTCTTTTCATGGCGGTTTCAAACTCCTGACACATGGCGACTTTTAATGCAGCAAAGATGATGTCGTCCACGTAGACTTGAACCAGAAGAAAGTCCCTTCCTTTTCTCTTAACGAACAGTGTGCTATCGATCTTTCCCTTTCAAATTCATTCTCAAGCAAGTAATCGGAAAGAGTTGCGTACCAGGCACGAGGGGCCTGATGTAGCCCATATAGCGTTTTACTTAGCTTGTACACGTGATCAGGAAAGTCTGGGTCAGGAAAACCCGGAGGTTGCTCAACGTACACAACCTCATCGACTTTACCGTTAAGAAACGCACTTTTCACGTCTAACTGGAACACCTTCATCTCCTTGTGTGTAGCAAATGCCAAAAACAATCGAATTGCTTCCAATCTCGCCACAGGAGCAAACACTTCATTGTAGTCGATCCCCTCTTGCTGATTAAAACCTTTACACCAGCCTTGCCTTGTTCCTTATGATTATTCCTTTCTCATCTCTCTTACATTTGAAAACCCATTGGTGCCAATCGCATGCACATTCTTCGTTCTGCAACCAAATTCCATACCTCCATCTTCTTGAACTGGGCTAACTCTTCTTGCATGGCTTCGATCCACGAGCTGTCCTTGAGAGCCATTTGATAGTTCTTTGGTTCAATCTGGCTGATGAAGCAGGTGTACAAGCATTCGTTAATGATGCCTGTATCTTTAATGCTTTTAAAAACACAAGTGTGCTCATTCAAGCTTCGTCTTGTTTGTACACCGTCGGATAGATCACCTATCACGTTCTCCAAAGGGTGATTTTGTGAACATTCGTAGTCGGAACCGAATTGACTTGCAGATTGTCTTCCAGGTTCGAAGATAGCTCATCAATAGGTGATTGTTGTTGAGAGTGAAAAGGATTGAAGAATTCCTCTTCTGTAGAGTAGCAGGGGT